>NW_004798098.1:8921-10846 GCF_000002075.1 Aplysia californica | reverse complement strand
TGTGTGTGTGTGTGTGTGTGTGTGTGTGAAGGGAGTATGAGAGGGGGAAAAGGGGTGTTTAGCAAATTATATCTGCTGAGATCTACAGGCACGACACTTTCTTTGGCGTATCAGGTTTCTCTTTCTTCTCTTCGTCTGTCTTCTGTACTTTTTTGTTCAAATGGCCAAACGATGTCCTGTGCAATACCTTTATGTACCAAAGATATGGAACCAGATACACAGTTTAGATCATTTCGAGAGAGGGCTGCTTGACTCTGCCTGTCAGGACCAGCCAGGGATAAATGAAACGGAGCACCCCAGCAGACTGGCAACGATACTCGATATATATATTTATTTTTTAAATTCAAACCCTCTATCTGAAACTTTCTTGAATTACTAAGCACATTCCGGGATGAAACTAACGTCAGCTATGTGAAGACGAAATCCATAATGGTGGTTACCCATTGGCTGAAACGTTACCTTAGAATTACAAAGTTCTATCTGATATTTGTGGCTGTTTTTTGGTTACTGGGAACATGAGGTCATAAACCATAAACCTTTTCTATCAAAATCGTAAGATTATTATTAAGAGTCGTTATTAAGGTATTCAAATAATTGCATTCGAAAAAGCTTGACACGTTGTTAAATTCAAATTGTTTACGTCAGATTTATCAAAGCTAGGTTCTGAGCAGACTGAACTTGGTAATTCTAAGTTAGCGACATCGACCCGATTTGATTGATCATGTCGTGTCGGGTCGAGTCGGTTAATGTCGCATCCCGTTCTCACAGTAACTGGCCAATGCTTCGCTCCAACAAATTTAACCTCGAAGTTCATAAGCGCCTTACTCTGAGCGTCTAGATCTGACCCCACAGTTTGAAGTACTCTTCTGGATTGTCGTTTTCTTCTAATGTATCAAACGTATCAAATGGTAACTTCCACCTTCACCTATCCCGTAGACTGGATGTCCGTCGGGGCGCTTTTGAAAGTTTGGCCACCAGCTTTCTCCACTCCTTCCGGACTTCAGCTTTTCTGAGCGTGTCTTTGAGTTCCAGGCCTGTCCATTCCTTAATATTGTCCTCCCAACTCTTCTTCAGTCTGCCTCTTTTCCTTTTTCCCTGGACACTGCCTTTCAGGATCATCTTGGCAAGGCCGGGTGAAAGGGTGATGTGTCCATACCATTGCAGGTTGCGTTTCCTGACCAGAGTGAGAAGGTCAGCATATGGTCCGATTTCATTTTTGATTCTTTGTTTGACTTCATAATTTGTTGTATGATCTTTGTATGAGGTATCAAGGATTTTTCGGGAAGCATCTCATCTCCACAGCTTTGATCCGTCTTTTAAGGTCTGCATTCAAGGTCCAGGTTTCACACGCATACAAAAAGACTGACATGATCAGGGAACCTAGAAACTCAAATATTTTTTATTTGGTTTTTGAACGATTTGATAGACCGCCAGAAAGGTGCTTATTTTTCCTCTCCGTGAAAGAAAACATTGCCACTTTCAAAATTGTTATACTATGCACCAAATAGAAGATTGAACAAACTTGTCCTCAATGTGAGTTGGGTATAACCATTATACCACGATACCGACTACTTGTTAATTAATAGAAGGGTTTTATAGGTACTTAATAACTAACTTTTTACAAGAGCTTACTCAGTTCTCGAACACCCTCGTTCTTCAAGGCGACGTATTCTCTGTACAAGTCGACCATCTTAGCTCCCGTCTCGTCACGCCAGCCCTTCCAGGCAGACAGGAGAAGGTCATAGTCATGAGATTCCGTCATGGTCCTAGTAAGGCCTAGATATGGCGGCATAAACAAAAAAGGCGTAAAATCAGTGCATAATTTTTCTTCCAATAATAGCAAAAGGTAATTTTTAAAAATAAGAGTGTCGGTTGTTGGATGCTCTTGTGTGGCTCTTTCCTACCAAACATCTATCGTCCTTACC
>NW_004798098.1:6105-8821 GCF_000002075.1 Aplysia californica | reverse complement strand
CCATTATCCCCCAACCTTCTTTTCTTTGCATGTTACTACCGCTAATCACTTATATGACCTAACAGAGTTGCAAGTGCGGTAAAATTATCACTAAATGCTAAACGTAAACAGGAAAAGCAAGAGCAACAGTAGCCAAAGGGGAAGTGGATTTCATGTACAACTGCGGGGTGAGTTTGGAATGTCCAGATACAGAGAATAAGCTTGACCCGCCATCTTTTAATTAGGATTTCCGTCCGAAGGGTTTCATCAGCGAGGATAGGCTTATATTGGCACAGAAATCATTTTGAGTAGCTGCTAACTACTCTCTGTATATCACTTCCCATTGTCTGTGTATGAAGATACAGTTGATAAGAGTGTTTATATGTTGTGGCGTAACTAAATAGTTGGGTAAAATTATCAGGGAGTAGAATGCTGCATTTTTAAAGTTTACAATCTGTTTGCCAACTTGCTACCTACAACTCGCTCACTAATACCCCAACATACCTGCCACTATACTGTCTTCCCACTTAGATCCTCTCGACACTTGTCGGCTTACACTAACACTGTCACCTTAGCAGAGACTGTGACTATCATTTTGGAACTTCACGGTGACCGTAAAGATGGTTCCAGTGGGGAATGGGATAGAGGGTGCCCACGTCCCTCGTGACTCATTGGAGCAGTGGAAGATAGGACTAACGCTAACATTGCTTAAACGCAATCCCACGTCATCACTCATCACCACCATTATTTCTAAAATCCTCACTATTTTCAGATCAATAACTCACATCTATATTCCTGGAACCTCTTTCTGTAACAGTTACTTGTCATACTAAGTATGCACGTAATACACTACTGGACACTATCACACGCACTTTTTCCTACTAATCAGATGGCGTCAAATATTAAATAAATGGGCAAGAGAGGAAAAAAATAGTTGGCAAGAAAAAAACTACAAAAGCCTAGAGTAGGCAAGCTTGGCTGTTCACCTACGATACTACCAATCTGAAATAGATCCTCTACTGCACCGTTTTCTTTTAAAGCAACGATTTCGCTTTAAGGTTCCGGCATCCTGGATTCTCCCCCTACTTCTTTCGTTTGCCCATAACCGGGTACTACATTTGCTAATCACTTCCCCGTATCGTTCACAATTGTCTTTTTTAAAGTTGCGCACCCTAAAAAGCAACAACAAAATAAAAGACAACTACCCACCCCCCCCAGAGCACACTTTCATGTACTGCACTTCCGTCCTTCGTCCTGTGCCAAGAGCCGACCTATTACTGTCTTGTTTCAAATCAAATGGCCATGTACTGATGAATTGGAGCCAACCCCCCCCCCCAACAAAAAACCTCCCACAAGAAGAAGAGTTAATAGAAGATAGAGGTAGTAATAGAAGAGAAAGTTTTGGAAGTTGAACTTGAACAAAGATCATGAGCTAAAAGATAGTTTACTCCCCTATTTCATAAATATTGTAAAAAACTGAAAAACCGTCCCCCCATAAAGCACTGATTGCAATGTCTGAACATTTTGCGTAAAGACCTAGAATTCTGATTTATTGTAGAGAAGGACCAACTTCCATGCAAACAATGAGAGAGCAAAAATGGTTTTACAGAGAGCTCAATGCGGAGAACAGGGCTAACATTTTACGCTTGACGAGCTGCTTCTTTGAGACTGGAGATGAGAAAGAAGAAGAAGGAAAATGGAGGTACTGTGTGAAAGAAGAACAAAGGGTAGAATGATGAGACCGATGAAGGGGGGGGGGGGGTGGGAGAGGATAACAAACGATCTTAATAAAATCAGAGATAATCACACGATTGTTGCGTCAGTTTATACATGCATTTTCCCATTATTGTGAGAAAGTCGCTATTTCGTGTTCCTGCATGTTTACAGCTCTCTTTGTAATATACGAGCTTACAAATATTGCGAAAATAGGAAGTGGGTGGGTTTATTTCTTACAGTGTGTTTATCGTACCTGGTTCTATAAGCATACATTCCCCGTTTGAAAGACAAGGTTTTGCTGCCGAGTAAATTGATCCCATGTCTGAAATAATAGACTGGAGCTGCAAGAAACAGAAACAGGTAAGGAAAAACAAGATTGATTTGATACGGACATATCAAAAACTCGTGAGCAATTACTTCAAATAACAGATAATAGATTTCTTTGAAACCAAACCCCCACCCACCCAATCCCTTTCATTAACGCACACCGTGCCTTTTCTCTTCTATTGAAACATAACAGAATGGAGACAAAGGTTACATAGAACATTAAAACTTACACTCAAAAGAGTCTTTCAAACCTCTGATTCTTCATCTCCTCCTCTTCCTTCTTATCCCCCTTCTCACCCCTCCCCATCCCCGTTCTCCTTTTACCCATCCCCATTCCCATTCCTTTCCCTTACTGTTTTCCTTATCCCCATCCCTCCTCGTTTTCCTCCTCTCCCTCCCCCATTCTCTCCTTTCCCGCTTTATTTTCCTCCTCCCCATTCCTCATTCTCTTCCTTTTCATCATCATCATCATCATCATCATCATCATCATCATCATCATCATCATCATCATCATCATCATCATCATCATCATCATCGTCGTCATTTATTTATTTTTGCGAGGGGTATAATGGCAGAAATATAAAAGTTGAGGTCAGATCATCATCACCGCCTTTTTCATTCTCCTCTTCCGCTCCCTCCTCTTCCTCCTCCTGTTCATCATCATCATCATCATCATCATCATCATCATCATCAT
>NW_004798098.1:0-1311 GCF_000002075.1 Aplysia californica | reverse complement strand
TCTCTCTCTCTCTCTCTCTCTCTCTCTCTCTCTCTCTGTCTGTCTGTCTATGTGTATGTGTGTATGTGTGTGAGCATGTGTGTTCGTGGGTGGGTGTGTATTTATGTTTGTGTGTGTATGTGTGTGTGTTTCACTTGTAGCACTGTATCGTCATTAATCTCACTGCAGTTGGTTTGAATGAATTCCTATAAGCTGTCTATTCTTCTCGGTGTGCACGACTTGACATACATAATAATTTATGTGTCAACATTTCTACCTTTTCCTCCCTCATCCTCCTGTTTCACCTTCTCCTCTATTCCTCCTGAAGATAGGCGACTTTCCCAACCCCACGTCCTATCTCCTTCCTAACATAATGTGAGGCATCGTGGTGGAATCAGGCTCTCGTCAAAATAATCAAAGTGAAGAAACTTGCATTTTTCTGCAGGTTAGTGAATTTTTATCAAATTTTTGTTTTTTGGCACAACACCTTTCACGCCCATTAAAGGACTCATTTGTGTGTGGATTTTTCTGAAAAGCTTTGATTAAAGGCATAAAAAATGTAAATCTTCAGTTACTACGGACTCTTTAAGTTAAGGAAATAACTAATCTTTGGCGGCCATTTTTTCACTAATTCTACCTCTGAAAACAGGTGACTCCCACCTTCTTCTTTTGAAAATATCTCGACTTGTATTCAAGATAAATGGATATTTTTTGCATCCAAATAAAGACAAGTGAACAAGCTTTAAGATGATACCAATAACTTAACATGCCCAAAAATTGACGAGAGCCTGATTCCACCACGCTGCCTCACAAATGTTTTCTCACGAGAACAAGGCTTTCTTGTGCACACGTTTATGTTAAAACAGGATGATTCTCACAAGCACACCCACACACCAACACGCACACATATACACACACATACACACACAGACACACACAAACATACACGTGTATACATACACAAAACACACACACATATACACACACATACACACACAGACACACACCAACATACACGTGTATACATACACAAAACACACACACATATACACACACATACACACACAGACACACACAAACACACACAAACAAACACACACACACACACACACACACACACACACACACACACACACACATACACACGCACTCTTACAAAAGACGGCAGTGTGTATACAACATTAAAAGATGGAAATATTAGCAGACCACGTACACAAATTTGCAAGTCAGAAGAAGGATTGAACAGACAGACCGACGGACCAGACAGACAGACAGAGAAATAGAGAGACAGATAGATAGATAGACAGATAGACAGATAGTTAGACAGACAGG
>NW_004798097.1:319972-321503 GCF_000002075.1 Aplysia californica | reverse complement strand
CTGTTAACCGCTACACCGCAGTCTTCGGTAGCCCGGCTGTGAAGAATATAATACAAAGACATAGCACAATGTTCCCGACGTGGTATTCGAAGTTACGTTTCTTTGACGTTGAAGCAACGACGCCTATCAACAGTACCACAGATGTGCCAGTAAACACACGCTCACACACTACCAAGCCGTGGGCCGAACGTTTTGTTTCTGTGTTTGAACAAAAGCAAGATCAATATTGTGATACACGTATGTATATGACACCCTGGAGTACACTTTGTTTTTGTTTGTTTGAGTAGAGAGAAGCACATCGACATAAAAGGCGTTGGCGGCCTTGTGGTAACGCTTGCGCAAGGAGTTTACAGTGCTTGCGAATCCGTAGGCCCTAACCTTGATATTATAGTTCGGGGGTTCGAGTGTCAGCCCGATCCAACGTTGTGTCCTTGGGAACGGCACTTTACACGAATTTCCCATTTGGCTCGTCACTTTCGGAGCAGATGGACGTTAAACTGGGAGGTCCTTCCTCTTAAATAACCTAATAGTGTTGGGGTGGTTAAACCTATATCATTTCACACATTTTTTTTCGACATAATAATACAATTTCGTGCTTGGGGGGGGGGGTGGAAAGAGAGAAAGACAAACAGACAGAAAACAACAGAGGGAAAGCAAAGAAGTAGGACCTATCAGTGGCGCCCTCCAACCATCCGCGCGTACCCTTTCCACTACAAACAAAATAACTCTCTATAATCGTAATTCTTGGACGTTCAAATAAAACTACGAGAAAGATCCCTGTAATATGTTCCACGGGTCAACAACACCCAGCTACATCCCCCTCCTCTCTCCGCCCCTGGACGATCGCATCCTTAATTAAAATTGTCACAGATGGACATAGACTTGTATCATAATTAGTCTTGTACATGGTGTATTACGATGCCCAAGTCGGAGAACTCTAATGTCATTCCAGTCCACCATGGACTCTGTATAGTACTAAAGAAGGGCAAAAGGGAAATGTTGCACGTTGTGCACTTGACTATTGTGAGAATGGGGGTTCTACCCTTCGTTTGTGCGTCCATGGTGCGCGCCAACGCAGCGAAGTTTGTTTTTTTTTTGGGGGGGAGGGGGTTAACAGAAAGCAAAGGGCGACGGCCACGACAGTGACCGATCTTGATTATTATAATTCAGGTCTATGCAGGTGAATCATTCCCCTGGGTTGTTTTTTTAAGTGGTGATCTGTCAGTGTCATACAAAGAAGGAAAGAAAAAGACTTGTATTTTTGGTCTGTTTGTTAAGTTTTGTCCTGGAAAATAATGACTAGGCGCAGAAACCACTTGGCATATAGCCAGGTGAGCAAGAGGACGGTATGGAGGTGCAATTCTTGTCATTGTCATAACCATCTGGTTGTTAAGTGGCAGTGACAATGCAGGTCAACAGCTGTTAGCGTTAGCCTACCGTAAGTTCACACCCCCTCCCATCTCTCCTTCTCTCTCTTTCTCTATCCCTCCCCCCTCTCTCTCTCTCTGTCTCTCTGTCTCTCTCTCTCTCT
>NW_004798097.1:317371-318913 GCF_000002075.1 Aplysia californica | reverse complement strand
GTATGGGAAATTCGTGAAAAGTGCCTTCCCCAAGGACTAAGGTGACGCTCGAACCCCCGGACCCGCAATCCCACGACAACCACGGCACCGGTTGCTGCACAGTATGCATGCTGATGCCTGCCTTTTTTAAGTTCTATGTAATGAAAACTGAGTCTGCATGAATAAAGATATTGTGCTTTTGTTACAAAGTAGTCCAAAAACAGCACGTCTTCAAGCATTGCCAATTGACCAGAATGCACGTCTTCAATTAGTAAAAAGAGAATGCATTAACACTACACATTGCACACTATTGAACTGCTGTTTGTTGTGTAATTTTTTTTAAAAGTATCGTCTTTACTGACAGAAACGCTTAACTTGTGTCTCAGTGAAGCAGCTTTGTGCTACTTGATTGATTTTTATTAATCGGTATGACCAGTAATATGTATGTAGATGAAAGAGACAAAGAAAAATTCTTAGGATTGTTGTTACTGTTGGTGGTGATGGTGGTGGTGGCAGTAATGGTGATTGTGACAATGTGTTGTTGTTGAGGTTGTTGTTGTTGTTGTTATTGTTGTTGTTGTGGTGGTGGTGGTGGTGGTGGTGGTGGTAGGCGCTTCGTTCTATCTTATAAAACACAATGTTGGTCATTTCGAAGACAAAGCTTTTACATCATCATATTGAACGGGATTATGCTTCAGGATAATCTTGGGGTGTGTTCTCAGCTACGTCACATACATTTATGAAATCGTATGACTCAGGACAAAGGAATCCCGGGAAAACGGCTAGAGTATTTTTTTATTTTTTATTGTTTGTCTGTTTATTTCTTATTTGTTCGTTTTCTCGTTCGGGAAGGAAGGGGAAGCTAGTGAACGTAACCGTCTGCTTCAGTAGCAGAACATTCTTTTAAAAATCGAAACAATTCATATCTTCTTTTTCTGGAATATAATAAACTTTTTATAAGTCTAATGAAAATATTGATCCTTCTTCTAAACTGAATTACAACAGATGCTACTGTTGCCTACACGAATCGTTTAACCGAAAGTTATACAGTTATAAGAGTCTACCACTTATTTGCTACTTTTCATCCACACACAACAGCATACAACTATATCATGTCGTACAAAACATTTTTCCAAAAAAAATTGACTAATGTTGGTTCAACTCACTCTCCATCCAAAATAGTATTTTACATAAAATCCACGGTTTTAATTGTCATTGTTTATTATGCGAAACACATCGGTCAAGGCACGTATTATAAGCTAAAAAAAAAAAAACCAACAAGAAAAATATAAAAAATTTGTCTTAAAAATCTTACACTAGCAACAGAATTATCCTCAAGACACAACATGTTTTGCAGGCCAGCTTCTCCTTTGATGAAGAATCAACACAAAACACCTCGACGCGTCACAGACTGCAAAGTCAACTTAATGAAGCTTTGACCAGGACAGAAAGAATGACGAATGAAAGAGGATAAAGCCGCTTTCCCCAGGACGCACAAAAAATGTATCGTTAAATAAGGAAGGCGCTGTGCATGACTGAACTGGCCTGCCTGATGTGTATGTG
>NW_004798097.1:313581-314718 GCF_000002075.1 Aplysia californica | reverse complement strand
TATCTATCTATCTATCTATCTATCTATCTATCTATCTATCTATCTATCTATCTATACCTGTCTGTCTATCTGTCCATCTACCTATCAGTTTGTCTGTCTGTCTGTTTGTCTATATATCCACTCATCCATCCATCCATCCATCCATCCATCCATCCATCCATCCACCCACCCGTCTGTCCACCCATCCATCTGATCGACGCACGGTTAGAAATTGTGGAGAAGACTTTTAATAGTAACTAGAGGTAAAGGTAATGGAAGTTTCTTTGGACAGGGGTGCTCGGCAAGCGTGCATTATTTCACAGGTCTTACTTTTAGGACCAAGCATGCGGTCATCATCAAGTGCCACATCTGCAACAAACATCGCGATCATGGTACTCCACTCATTCCTTTACTCGTACCGGTTTGCTTCTTTTTTTTTAAAGCGACATTATCATGATCATTCACCGTAAACCACTGTTTAGACTTCCTAAGTAAGTTGCTCTGAGTTTACGCGTGCCTCATTTGTCTTCAAAGTTACAATTGACAGCTAAGTGGTCAATACCCTGTGTCTATTCAAGTGACCCAGAAACTACATTAATTTAGTCTCTTCCTAGTAGTTCTTAATCAGCGACCAGCCAACATAGGCTTCTTAGAGTACCACATTATTGATTTACTTTCATTCCAAGACATTCTCAAGAGTCTCCTATGAAACCACATTAATTCTGTAACCTATTTTATTTGCATTGTGGTAAGGGACTGACCAGCATTCACAACCGTATAGAAGTGTTAACTACACTTAGCATTTCAGAATGTCTTTTTTGGTAGTCAGTGAGAGGTTTCTATTTGGAATGCTGAAAAGAACCTAAAATCTGTCGTGTATTTTTAATGAGATGCCCAAGCATGGTGCAATTCAAATTTTCTAAAAGTGAACCTCTCTAAATGAAAGGAAATGATTTTTTATTTTAGAAGAGAGAAACCAACAATCCTTGCACCCGTAATTGGACAAGAAACATTTGAAACACGGATTCATACAACTATCTTGGTCTTACCATTGACAACAAATTTACATGGCAAAATCACGTAAACAATATCGTTAAAAAGGTAAATCAGAGGCTGTACTTTCTGAGGAAACTTAGGTCTTTCAATTTGAATCCATCC
>NW_004798097.1:306666-309382 GCF_000002075.1 Aplysia californica | reverse complement strand
TCGGTTGGAAAAAAGAACTTTGACAGACGAGAGAGGGCGATAGAGAGAGAGGAGGAAGGGGAGTAGGAGGAGAAGAGCTGGTCTAACTCCACAGAATTCATCGAACCGGAGAGGAAATGTAAACTTGCGTTAAGAATCAAAACAAGTAAAATATACTCACCGAAGTATCTTTTCTCTTTACTTGAGTTTCCATCTTCGTTTTAATCCAAATTTCCTTTTCCACTGAAAAACATATCCATCGGGGACAACAGTTTTTGTAATGTAAATGGGTTCAGCCCTGCAGAGTCGAATAAGTCAACCGTATCCTCGAAGCATAGACGCATAAAAAAGTCAGGTGTGCTTAACTGTCATGTATTTTTACTGTCAGGAATTTAGTGGCCACAATCAATCAGCACGAAGAATTCCGAGTACGCTTCAAATTTTGAACAGTAAACGTTTTTTTAGACTACTTTCAAAAATACGTGTTCAGAGCTTAAACTTGTTTAGGTTAGAGTGTAATAAATGTAGTCTATTATTATTATTATTATTATTATTATTATTATCATCATCATCATCATCATCATCAAATACTGATCTATTTCAGGAAAGACACATAAAAGTCATGGTCCTTGCAAGCAGATGTTTTAAATGAACATTTTATGGGACCGGTTGCTTTAGTCAGCAAAACGTGCGTTCAGAATGCGATAATCGAGAACTTGTTATTTTCTATGCAGGTGTTTTAACGGGGTTTCTTTTACTCATGCACCCGTCTCATGTACACGTTTTATATTTCTACTATTTTTCTAGTAGCATTTTGCATGCTGAATACAAATATTGCCTTCATTTTTGCCGCAAATAAATAGTCATTGAGTTATTGGTGTTTGAAAATAGTAATATTTGACTTGATTTTAACAACATGGGGGTTTCAGCCCCCCCTGTTTTTCACAAAAAATTGATGTTTTGGCATTTAGGATTGAAATATACATGATCTTGAAAACAATTGATTTGCAAGGATTTTAGTGGCCATACGTGTGTTCTACAGCAAAAATTATGGCAGTTTAGCCCTCAAATCAATGCATCTGTGTGTGGGTGCATAAGTAAAAATTAACCTTTTAACGACCCCATAGACACGATTTAGATTATTTAGGGGGCGGGTTAACAATCCTGCCTGTCAGTTCCAACTCGGGCTAAGAGGGATACAATATCCCAACAGAAAGACAGAGATATTCGTCAAAAAGTTTTCTCCACTTCTCACTCGGGAATTGAACCCGGGTCTCCTGAGCACGACAGTGAAGCGCCTATAACCGTTACACCACAGACACATTCTGTTAACATGTCTGTGTGAATACATACAACGTAGAGACTGTCCAAGCATAATTCCGCCCTCTGTTGTGATACAAATCAAACTAGATTCCCATTTCAAATCGTTTTTGTCTATTTGAGCAAAGTAAGAATGCATCGAACTTCGAATTCCTATGGCACGGTGGTATACCCCACAAATACGACAACCAAACTGTACAATCTTGCAAGAGGCGTCTAAATACAGACCCATCCTAAAACTGTGTATACTTTTGTTGTTGTTGTTGTTGTTGTTGTTGATTGATTGCTCGCTTGTTTGAATCAAACTTGTGTTCAGAAATTATCTACTAGCACGATAGACATCAATGAACCACAGCAGCAGTCAAGACCCGAGATCACAACATCAATGATATTATTAGTAAAAAGCAAATATTTTACGCCCTCGCGGATATAAATTAGGTCCTATTGGTCAGAGCAAACCAAGCCTGCATGGGGTGCACCATCCCATCAGAAAGACGGAAATACTCAATGAAATACCTTCCCCGTGTAAGAATCGAACTGACGTATTGTTGCGCATCCAAAGGGAAATCACTAACAATAACGCCACAGTCCCCAGTGGAAAGTTGAACTATTACCCGGAACCGTTGAAGAATAGGAACATGCTTGAATCAAAGGGAAAAGAAACCACTTTACGTTACTTTATTCTCACCTCATTCAACAAAACAATCTAAACAATATGGATCCTTAAAAGCAGGAGAACATTCGTTCTTTCCATACGAGAAAACGCCCCTTTCTGCAGGCACACGACACACACACACACACACACACACACACACAGCCAGGACACACTTGACAGCTCCGACCTGTTGCATTCTCTCTGGTAACACGGGCATAAATCCAGTTGCCCGTGACGAGATGGCCGCACCTCGAGATCCCGAAGAACAGGAAAAGCATACTTAGACTGAAGCGGCGAAGAGTAAAAATAGAATTTTTTTTAAAAGAAAAGAAACAAGTGCAAAATGGAAGAAAATAAATAACACGATGGCATCTAAAGCGTTGCACAGAAAAATAATACAGTTATTATATGCTATTTACTGAAGTTATTTACAATGAGCTTGCTGATATTGTTCACTATGCAAATGCGACTTCCTACACAATTCTTCTGCAAATATAGTAAATATTTTACAATCCCATTCTTTAAGAGCCCCTATCTCCTATGAGTAAAGAGGCCATCAAACCGAACCAACGTAAAGCCCTATTTTGGCGCTCATATGACCGTATGCAGTTGTGAGCGCCATAAAACCCTCTACTAAAAAAATATAGAATTTTAAAGCCCTATTGATCTCCCAACACAACTGAAGTTACCCGAATATTTCTTTCTCTTTCTCTTTCTCTTTCTCTTTCTCTTTCTCTTTCTCTCTCTCTCTCTCTCTCTCTC
>NW_004798097.1:304120-306459 GCF_000002075.1 Aplysia californica | reverse complement strand
CTCTCTCTCTCTCTCTCTCTTTCTCTCTCACTCCTCACAGTTGGTACGACCCGTCGGCTGCCCCGTTGTAAACTGGCTGGCAACAGAAAATAATAAATAAAAGTTTATGACATTCGGTGAAGCACTCTCCTACTAAAGAGGACACTATCTCAACCCGAGCGTAAATAACTTTACATCGCGTACTGAATAAATCTGATCTTTGTGGGTACAAGGCAAAATGGTTAGATCTGCAAAAATAATTTTATGCTCTGGGAAAAGAACTGGATTTTAAGTTCTGTATATAATATTATTGATTATGAATTGAGGTATTCATATTTCAGGCCACATCAAGGGTGATTCGAATAAATCACAATAAAAGAAAAGATGTCTTACTATTATTATCGTTAAACACAGTCTAAAAATAACGCAAAGTCTTGTTGTTGTTGTTGTTGTTGTTGTTGTTGTTGTTGTTGTTGTTGTTGTTGTTGTTGTTGTTGTTGTTGTTATCGATCCAGCAGCAGCTGGGCTCTCGCCCTTCTGTCCAATGCCATGTAGTGATTAGTGCAGGTTTGCTGCAGTTGTTGTAGTGTTCCATAGAGTGTGTTGTCAATGTTAGGTCTCGGAGGGAGAAGGGTAGTTCTGACGTCATTTAGGGCTGTGTAGACTGTGCAGTGAACGCTAAGTCTCAATTGTATCAAAACAGTAATTGGGTCTGCTGATGACTTCCATGAACCTTACGGAAAGCTTTAATTGGATCACAGTCCTGATCGACCTTGCCCATTCAGTCGAATTCCATCTGTTCGGATTTGCGGCGATTTCTATCCGAGAAGAAAATCTCTGATAACATAAACCTTGAGGACCAGGTCAGAGGTTGACTTCGGTCACTTGACGCAAAATTCTCAGGGATATCATAACTTCACTCATGCAGCGACATGGGGGAATACGCTTACTTGACTGTTCATGTGGACTACTCAGAGAAATAAAGTGATTGTTTAGCAATCTAGCTGTATATAAGTTCTGTCATCATTTCTACAAATACAAAATATGCAGTGTTCACAATTTTACAGGAGAGCCCAAAAGAGATTATATTATTAATAGTACCATTTATAAACTCTTTGTGAAAGCTAAAAATCTGAATGTTGCTCCCAATAAAACAAAATTTGCTTTAAAGACAGTATTATCAAAATCGTTTTCTTGATACTTTGATCGTGACACGAGACGTTCGCATAGAGTTTGTTTTGCGTGTTTTTTTTCTTTATAACAACATTCCGTTTTGTTGATTTTTTTCCAGCCCTCCTGTAAAAGTGTAAAAACTAAATGCTGCATTTATTTTTAAAATGACGGCAGTGTTGCAACTCAATCATAACAAATATATTTGTGTTATAACCGGGGTTTTTTTTTAGGGGGGGGGGGTGGTTAATTTTGACACAGCCGTCGTGGGCTAAGTCAGTTCTGAAAGGAAGGCTTAAGTAGACTATCATTGACATAGCCCTGTTGTCGCGGAACAATCGTCAACAAACGCGTGAAAATCCGACAAAAGAACAAACAAATTGTTTCCCGCTCACGTACAGTTCGTCGAACAAACAGAGGGTCAGATATATACTAACTGTCCGCAGAGGCTACAGTGTTCCTTATAAACGTCTGTGGGTAATTGGCATGTGCTCTGGAGTTGTGCGCTCCTTCTATCCTATTAAACTTGTCATCATCCTTATCTCTCCTTTTTTGTGTGTACTTGTTACGATCTTGTAACACCTCAGGTTTTAAGCACATATAACCTAACTGTGTTTCAATTTCCGTAAAACTCTTACTAAAACAAATAAGAAAACACCATTCATCTTATGCACAAAGCATCACATGTTTTATATACAAACTGATTCCGAAGAACTAAAACTTAGTTGGCCGCTGGATCGGAAAAGTAAAGTAGTATGTAACACACAAACTGTCCGCAGACGCAACGATGTTCTTTATTAAGTGTCCGTTGGAACAGCATTCACGAACACGACAAGCCAGGAACACTTTCCTGCGACTCACACTGGCTTTTCCCAAGACACGTACAAAAGTTATATATATAATATATCCCAGGATGGCTTGCTCAGCCCTTGTGACTCGAGCACGATTGACTCATGTTCATTAGTGTTATTTCGGGAATTAGAAAAACTGCACCTCTTGGCGGATCTCACAGAAGAGGGAAAAACGACAGAGAGCACAATCACAGCAATTCTTTGTCTGTTTGTTTTGTTTGATTACGAAAAAGCGCAATGACACGATAACTGTCCTTAAGTGAATTGAAAAGGATAGAGAAAGACAGACAGACAGACAGACAGACAGACAGACAGACAGACAGACAGACAGACAGACAA
>NW_004798097.1:301647-302806 GCF_000002075.1 Aplysia californica | reverse complement strand
TCTCTCTCTCTCTCTCTTTAGCAGGTGCCTCATTTTCTATTCCACAATCCTACAATATGTATCATAGTCTGGTCTCTTATTCTCTTTTCGTTTTTTGTGTTTCTTTTCTTCTCTCTCAATCTCTGTATCTCTACAGTATCCAAGGCAGATTTACAACCTGAAAGGACCCCGTACAGCTTAACTTAATTAAGACATGCAATTAATTTTGGTCTCCCCTCCCCCTCCCCCCCCTCTCCATCACCCTCGGTCTAAGTTCTCGAGTCGACCTAAACATTATGTGGGATATACATAGTCCGTTGTCCTAATTGCTCGGGGCGTTATGTTTTAGTAATTTGGGTACAGCTCGCATGTTACCATCTCCGTACATTTATCATTAAAATTTTGCGCTAGTGTAACATCGGAAGGGTCCCACGTCGTTAAAAAAAGACTACGCTTCATCGCTTGCTGATCCCCCCCCCCCTTTCCTTTCTAAACAACTACCACAACCATCCCCACCATAATCTCACACATCAGTGGCCTCAGACTCCGAAATGACCCAATGGTGTATGTTGGTTAAACATTTTAATCCGAATGCGGCTCGCCATGAAGTAAAAAGAAAATGTGTATCAAATAACAAGCTCTTTATGTGCGTACGCCATAGTGCATGTATACACAACGGCCCTTGTTCGGTTGATTTAGCGAGTAAACCTCCAGCCTCCAACTCCACAAAAATCTATCTTCGTACAGACCGAGTCTAGAGGGTGGAGAGATCCAAAACTCGCCGAAAAATATTTTTTTTTCAAAATATTCATTTGGAAATTTGGGTAAGAGTAAACGTTAGCCCTTCAGTTGGAACTCAATATAATATAACCTATTAACACACCCGGGGTCTCCAATAGTGTCCATACACTATAGGACCAAATGGGGGGCTGTCGTGACGTCATGGGCTAAAGATACTTTTCTCTTATTTTTAAACGGAATACGCTTATGTGTTCTGCACACAAATGTCTCTTTGTTATACTCTACAGGTACATACGCAGAGACGTCAATGAGAAACAAACATTTGTTAAGAATGTCTGATTTCAGAAACCCAAATATATTATGGGGGGCTCTCGTGGCCTAGAGGTTAAGGTGTTGGCCTCTCATTCAAAGGTCCCGGGTTCGAATCCGGGTAGCGACC
>NW_004798097.1:300143-301207 GCF_000002075.1 Aplysia californica | reverse complement strand
GTAGGCTTCGGCCGCCACCCGGGCAAAATTCAAAATTTCCTACCAACTGAAAATATTAGGAGTGTCCCGCGAGCTCATATGACCTATGCAGTTGCGAGCTCCGTAAAACACTTTACAAAAACCAAAAAAACCAAAATAAATTATTCTATTCTGAGGTGACCTCATAGAAGTGTACAGTTGGCCCAACAACAAAAAATACAGTTAAAAAACAATACAAAGACAACCTGAAAAATAAATGTCTCTGAACTACTTCAACATAAATACTTCGACTTGGGAGAGCCTTGTTGCTCCTGACAGACCCAGCTGGAGAGCAACAGTCACAGTGGGCAGAAAGTAACATAAATTTTCACGAATAAGAAATGCGTGAGCCAAGAGAAGCCCGCAAGCTGCACACATCCACAAGTGGAAATGAAGTTTTAAAATTACAAAGTCTTGTAAACTTGTCTGAGCCTAAATTGGTCTTTTAGACCATAGCAGAAGCTACGAGTCATCTTAACCTTTAATTCTTTTATTTTCCTTAATTCTTCTCTGCAGATGCATTAATAATTGTCAGACATTGACGAACGAACTATTGTCATTATTATTACGAAGAGTGGAAGGAAGGGGGGGGGGTTGATTTTACCGAATTTTGAAGTAGGGTCATTCCTTGTAGCAGTCCATAGTGATGGAATTTGAACCAGCGGCACGCCCATAAAAAGAGTAGGCTACATTTTACATGATGTACTCCGTGCACAGGGCATAAAACAGGACAGCAGAAAGGGTGGAGGCTGTATGCATCTTTTGATGTGGCTTTCAACCTAATTGACTCTTGTTTTTTTTGCAACCGAAGAGTAATTACTATAGAGTGGTTCCAGAGATGTAAGAACTGATTGTTGAAAATTAAAATGGAACCCTGTCTGGCTTTCATTCTATAAATAAAATGGAACCCTTGTCTGGTCATCTTTTTTGCGGGGCACTCTTGGCCTAGAGGTTAAGGTGTTGGCCTCTCATTCAAAGGTCCCGGGTTCGAATCCGGGTAGCGACCAAAAAGTTTTCTTCTCTAAAATTGTCTCCTTTCACCTCCT
>NW_004798097.1:295613-297624 GCF_000002075.1 Aplysia californica | reverse complement strand
TCTCTCTCTCTCTCTCTCTTCTTCTTCTTCTTCTTCTTCTTCTTCTTCCTCTATTCTCTCTCTCTCTTTCTCTCTCTCTCTCTTTCTTTCTTTCTTTCTCTCGCTCTTTCTTTCTCTCTCTCCCTGACTCTTTGTTTATCTCTTTCCCTGACTCTCCCTTTCTCTCAGTATACCTCAGATTGCGGCGGCATTTAATGACACAAAGTTTAAATCAAACTCCATAATCTCGTTTCATATTTTCCCTTTAAAGAAAAATTGCTTCTAGAACATGTAACTAAAACGTAGCACCAGGCCTTAATGAGCGCCGTTAATAGTGGTGCTGTTATAGTATTGATGTCAGTCTACCTTAGTATGATCTCAATTTTTTCGAAGGGGCGTAAATTTTTTTGAAAAATTATTTACAATCACTATCATTCGTTGTTGGTTGTTGGAGGGTGCCACAATAAGCTACTTCATTATTTTTCCCTCCCCCCCCCTACCGTTTCTGCTTAACGCAATCGAGTATCTCCCCGTCTTTCTGTAAGAACTTTGTATCCCTCTCAGCCGGGGATGACCCTAACAAGCAGAGATGAAGAAGCCTGCTTTCTAAATTATTATATGTGAGGCAGCGTGGTGGAATCTGTCTCTCGTCAATATTTTGGCATGTGGAGTTATTGGTATCATCTTAAAGCCTGATCATTTTTCTATCTTTAGGTGAAAAAAGTACCCATCTATCTTTAATAGAAACCGAAATATTTGTGATTGAAGTAAGCAAGGTAACCTGATTTCAGATGAAAAAATAAGGGAGAAAATGACCGCCAAAGCTTGGTATCTTTCAATGCGAGAGAATCCTTGAAAACTGAAAATTTACATTTGTTGTACCTTTAATGAACGTTTTTCGGGATAATCCACACAGAAATGTGTTTTTAAATGGACATAAAAGCTGTTGGGCTTTTTTAAAAAAATTAGATAAAAATTGCCAAACGGGCAGAAAAATGCCAATATCTTTGATTTCATCATTTTGACGAGAGCCTGATTCCACCACGTTGTCTCACATATAAATTGCGTCGATAGAGGTGTAAAACTATTACATCAAATCTTTTTGATAGGTAGGGTCGTTTTTCTGTATTGATCTTGCTCTCTCCCCATCTCTTAATGATTATCTTGTGATCTGATTTTCTTTACTGAAAGTCAAAAGAAGGTCTCTCATTTTTTTTACCGTTACTAAATAGCCGTTAGATGGTGTTTTTATTATTCAGTTTTAGTACGAGTTTTACGGCACTTGCAACACATATAGATAATAGAAATGCCGAAGATTAGAGGTGTTACTAAGCAGAAGCATACAAAGAAAAGAAGGAGGAAAGATGAAGACTAAAGATATTTGGTAGAAAAGAAGGACTAAACAACGACTGAGCATCCTCCAACCACCCACTTACAGGGCATTGATGGGCAAGTCTAGAGAACATTGGGCAAGTCCTTCTTTTTTGGTGGTAAAAGTAAATTTCGACCCGCCAATTCTTTATATAAATCAAAAGCGTCTTTTTATGATTTCACGGCTTTCCTCTTGTGGCCTCGAGGAGACTGGAGTGGGTGGTTGGCGGGTGCTCTGGGGTGGTTTGCTCCTACTCTTTTATGAAACATCTGTCGTCCTTATCTCTCCTCCTTCTGTTTTGTGCTTATTACTCTCTGGTAACACCTCTATTCTTCGGTACTCATATGACCTTATTGTGTCGCTAGTGCCGTAAAACTCTTACTAACACTAAAAATTTAAACTAGACTGGAGACGCCAGATATAGCTAATGGGCCAAATGAGGCAGGGATCTAGTTAATTTTTCCCCGTTTATGTGGCCCCTCTGACTGTCTGTCTGTCTGTTTGTCTTTCAATATTGCTTTTCCCAAGCACAAAATAATCGTTGCAGTGTTGGTATGCCATAATTAACTTGCACTCTCCTCGCTGTATTTCCTAGATGAAGTATTTAAGAAACCCTGAACTCGGTGTCGTGTTCTGGATTACTATATAGTTAGGTTGGGG
>NW_004798097.1:292999-294679 GCF_000002075.1 Aplysia californica | reverse complement strand
TGTGTGTGTGTGTGCGTACGTGCGTGCATGCGTGCGTGTATGCGCCCGCGTCTGTGTGTGTTTGTGTGTGTGTGTTTGGGTGTGTATTGGTGGGTGAGTGCGTGGGTGAGAGAGTGGGTGAGTGTGTACGTGTATACGTGTTTGTATGTGTGAATAAATGAAGGCCCCTACTTCCGTACTTTTGCTCGTGAACAGTGTATGTGTGCATGAGGGGGCGCAGGGCGGAAGGGGGAGGGGGTGCAAACAATTGAAATATGGTAATGCTGAAATTTGATACCTTTCACACTAATTCCAACAGGTATTGGCTACTTAAGTGGCCGGCAACTCCGATACTAATAACGAGACAACGAGCCAAGAGTGTGAGGACTCGGGGGAAAATATTGTTGAAACCATGCGTTGAGGTTGTCGCAGTAAACTAAGGCCTATCAGAAGGCAGTCTTCGCTGTCAGGCTGTTTCCAATAAATAGCCAGAAAATTCACGCCTGTAATCTGTTTTACTCCCCCAGCGATCAGCCGGCAGCCAGGGAAACATGAATATTTCATCTCACTGCTCTCAATGTTGTTTCTACACTGATGACTTGAACTGTACTCTAAGAGGGCTTTGTTTCATTTTAAAGAGTAGGAATGAGCGTGGATCGGCAACTGTGGAACAGCTGTAAGGCACTTCGCCATCGCATGCTGGAGACCCGAGTTCGATTCCCGAAAGGGGGGGGGGAACTTTTGTCAAGTATCTAGATGCCTTTCTTGCTGAGATGTATCCCTATCGGCCCAGGTTGGTCATGACAGACGAATCCCGCCTTCCAAATGATCGAAATTGTGTTGATAAGTGCATAAAAACGCCTACATCAATCTGTCTTAAAAACATATGGAGGCGAAATATTAGATCTACGCACATGGAGAAAAAACAATTCAGCTTTACAAAGATCTTCCGACACAAATGACTTGCTCTTTTGTCTATCTTTTTAAAGTAGGTGTTCAACATTCACCAAGTATTATTCACGTTAACGATTTTAAATCTACGCACTGTACATTCGTTAACTGGTGGGCTGATTTCTCACACTTTTACTTGAATGACAGTATCTACAGTTAGTTAGTTTTAGTAGGAGTTTTACGGCACTAGCAACACAATAAGGTCATATAAGTGCCGAAGTGTTACAAGAGGGTAACAAACACAAAAAAAGAAGGAGGGGAGATTAAGAAGATGATAGTTGTTTGAAAGGAAAGAAGGGGCAAACCACACCAGAGCACCCGCCAACTCCCACTATCTACAGTTACATTGAGAACAGGTCATAATTTAATTAATCGTAACAAACTATACCTAGATCTATACAGCGCCCTTCTACTTTTAAAAAGTGCTCACTGCGTTTTTGTGGGGCACACAAAACCTGTATTTTGTCATGAATATTAGAAATCACTAAAACCGGGGTTTGGGATAATATTCAACTATTAGCAGTAAGGCAACGGGTCACAGAGCTATGGCGTGGGAGGTTGAGAGTATTGTACATCTTCTAAGGGCTGAAGTTGCCCTCGACCGGTAAAAACAAATACTGTCTATATTTCCATAATCTGAAGCAGCAAAGTTACAGTCCGGATTGAGACACAGAGCAAATAATGACATCGTTGTGATTTACGTCAGAGCTCATTCACCAGGGAGGAAGAAGTGTGTGTGTGTGTGTGTGT
>NW_004798097.1:286169-287177 GCF_000002075.1 Aplysia californica | reverse complement strand
AAAACGTGCCATTTATAAGAAATTCCCCAAAACTACAAAGTTAGCTCCTGCTTTTCTATCTATCATTTTGGTAAAGACCAATCTGCCTTTGAAGAATCCCCCCCTCCACATACACACACACATACACACACACACACACACACACACACACACACACACACACACACACACACACACACACACAAACTAGCTATGAAATTTTTCGACTTGATTCTATTACATTTAGCTGCCGGGTGTACAGTGGACATCTAAACAAAGAAAAAACCAAAAAACAATACGTGAACTCAGGACGGTCTGTGCAGATATGACAATGTCCGATAAATCGCCCCCCAAGGTCGTCCTGTCCACTGTGGACCTCTAATATTCAAACCTCAGTGAAATGACAGCGTCTGTTCCATCAAAAGACAAAACCAAACCCCTCAATAAAAAGGCAGACAAAATTTGACCAAGGGATTATTTTTTAAAAGTTATAAAGTTTAAAAATTCAATTTTGATCTGTAAAGAATATGTTAACGTAAAGTTTCGATCAGGTTTCTTAATTCAAGGACGAAAAGGTAAAGATAAACGGGTGCAAATCAATGTAATAATATCATGCTGAATACCAATGTTTAAACGAGCCATTGTATAAATTTTTTTTTTTTTTTAATTCCTAGAGCTGCAAAGTTATCACCAGTTTTCCGACTTCTCATTCTTGTACAAAGCATGCTGCCCTTGGGGAAAAAACGCCAAACCCCCACAAATATTGACACTTGCTATGAAGATTTTCACACACATGAACCAGCACGGTATGAGTTTTATCAACTTGATTATATTACATTTGACAGCCGGCACTACAATGGACATCTATTACAACAAAACAAACTACAGACTTTGAAGGACTTGTGAAGTTATGATACCGTCCTATAAACCGCCCCAGGCCACAGCAAAACATCAACCGTTACTCTGGTTATATCAATACAGTTCATTAGGCCGTCGTTTCCAAGTTGGACAATTGATTCTCAAGCTAAC
>NW_004798097.1:275000-286040 GCF_000002075.1 Aplysia californica | reverse complement strand
CCTCCCCCATACCCCTCAGAAATAGAAATACAGAAAAACAATCATCAAAGATTATTTTTATTTGAAAAATAAAATCACGTTTGAAAAATTCAATTCAATCTTTAAAAAGCACGTTAAAATGTTTTACATTCAAAATTAAGTTTCTGTGAGGTTTCCTAATTTTAAGACCAAAAGAAAAAGGTAAAAGGACGCAAATCAATATAATATACTGAATACCAATAATAAAACGAGCCATTGTACACATATCTTTTTTTTTTTTAATCCCCAAAATTACAAAGTTAGCTCCTGCTTTCCAACCTCTTATTCCAGTACAAAGCAAGCTGCCCATGGGAGGAGGGTAGGGATATTGACGACTATGAACATTTCCACACACAAGGATTATCACGGTATGTTTGTTTTTTCAACTTGATTTTATTGTTACATCTGTCTGCTGGGTGTCCAGTGAACTTTTAATAAACAAACTGTAAACGTTGGTAGAGTTGTGAAGATATAACACTGTCCGATAAATCGCCTCAGGCCACCTCTAAATATCAACCGCTCCTCTGGTTATATCAACGCCGGCATGTATTGTTTTCGACGTCAATAGAGTTCATCAGGCCGTCGTGTCCACGGTGGGCAGTCAAAGAGAAAACATCGGACAAGGTATAAAGATATGACTTGAACTTTGAATTTAAATTCTCCTTTTGTCTACTATATCAAAGGCGACGCCGACTGAGGGAGAGAGCAGTGAGGAAAGAATAGGTCTGCTGATTGGCCTCGGTGACGCGTGCCGTGGCCAGAATTTTTTTTTATTGTTCAAAGAGGGGCCAGCCTCCGGGTGTTGTCGTGCTAAAATAACTGTCAGTAAACAACTGTTGTTGAAACTCGCGGTCTTTGTCTACTTCCCTGGGGTGTCAAATCTAACGGGGTATGAGTCCCCACATATATAAGCTCAAGACGCTAGCCACTCTTCATTCGACTGTATTCGCTCTGCAAGCCAGTACGCTCTCTGCCACCAGCTTCCTGCTTATACATTCGAAAGCTTTCTCATCGACGTCACTCTGTCACCTACAGCGCCACCATGAGTAAGATGCACAAACTCCAGGAACCAAGGTTCAAGACCCTCGACGGCGATGCCTTGCCCGCGCTCGACATGGAGGAAGGACGGACCATGCTTCGGGAGTCCTACAAGCAAGTGCACAGGGTGAACAAGAAAGGTCGCAAGCTAGACAAGTTCGCCATGATCAACATCCACAACTTTTCCTTCAGCGGCGAATCGAGGGTTGGACGGAAAAGGAGAGTGGACCGATTCCGCCACAAAGTGTCCGTACTGCAGTCTCTGAGACACACAAACATCGTCCGGATGTCCCTGGCTGTCGAAGGGCCGAGCTACAAGGCCTTGTTCACCGAGTTTTTGCCGTTCGCTCTCCACCAGTACCTGGACGAGATGACAGGCAATGAGCCGCAGTCTTGTGTCACACAGCTCACCGATGCCCTATGTTACCTGCACACAAGACGCATCGTCCACGGAGACCTGAAACTGGCCAACGTTCTCACGGACCAAAACAGCGTCTTCAAACTCTGTGGGTTCGGGTCGGCTCAGGTCTTACCCCGAGAGTCTGACAAGCCCAACAGCTGGACCGGTACTCCAGAATATCGCGCCCCAGAGCTGGACAATCACTCGATGGAGCAGAATGCCTTCAAGATGGAGAGTTACTCGTTTGGTGTCTTGTCCTGGTGTATTCTCCTGGGAAACAGACCCTCTCACCTTCGTGGCTACATCCTGACGACGGTGAAGAGCTCATCCCGACTAGAACCAGTTAACCGGGAGTGTCTCACCCTCCTTCTCGCCCTGTCTCCCAACGAACGAGCAACGATCTTCCAAATCCGAGACATCATGGAGCGGCACACTCTCGAGGCACGACCACGTTTACTGTCTTCTGCGAGTTCTTCTTTGTCGTCAGTGACGAGAGACGCTTCCAGCGATTTTTCAGCAAACTCTTCCTGGCAGTCACAGACGACAGGTTCCTCTCCAGAACAGCTCAGTCCTAGCGTCTCAACACCGGAAGAAACAGACAACAGGATCCCCGTGCTGATCGGAGAGCGGGAAGAGATCTGCAGCTGTGAACAGGACCCGGCTCACACTCTGTTTTCTCCAGACTACTTCGCCGAGATGTTGGAGATCGAGTCTGCTCTACGCCTGGCTCTACTACACCACCACGACCCCCTCATGCTCCACTCAGCCGCCACCACCGGACACCCGATACCGGTGCTCAACGTCTCGCCGAGGTCCGAACCCCTGTCCAGAGACCCGTGAAACCCCAGCATCTCCTACACAGGGCCAGGACTCCTCCGTCACGAGGTAGAGATGTGTACTGGGGAAATCACAGAGTTCCCTGAACACTGGCTCTTGGGCTGAACCATTGTCGGCGTATGGACCCCCCCCCCAACCCTTCCACTCTCGGCATTCGGACCAGGCTCACACCACGGACCCTCCTCTGACCACCCCTCCACTCTCGGCATTCGGACCAGGCTCACACCACGGACCCTCCTCTGACCTCTGACCTCTGACCGCCCCTCACAACTTGGCACAAAACGGAAAGATCTTTTTCTTATCAGAAGAAGAGGAAAACAAACCAGTCCCCTCGGACCAAAGAAATAAGTCTTTTTCCGGGCTAGCAGAAAACCAAATAGTCCTTTTCAGGGCTACCAGAAAACTGAACAGCCCTTTTTAGGGCTACTATAATAACTAAACAGTCCTTTTCAGGGCTACTATAATAACTAAACAGTCCTTTTCAGGGCTACTATAATAACTAAACAGTCCTTTTCAGGGCTACTATAATAATCAAACAGTCCTTTTCAGGGCTACTATAATAACTAAACAGTCCTTTTCAGGGCTACTATAATAACTAAACAGTCCTTTTCAGGGCTACTATAATAATCAAACAGTCCTTTTCAGGGCTACTATAATAACTAAACAGTCCTTTTCAGGGCTACTGTAATAACTAAACAGTCCTTTTCAGGGCTACTATAATAAGTAAACAGTCCTTTTCAGGGCTACTGTAATAACTAAACAGTCCTTTTCAGGGCTACTATAATAAGTAAACAGTCCTTTTCAGGGCTACTATAATAACTAAACAGTCCTTTTCAGGGCTACTATAATAAGTAAACAGTCCTTTTCAGGGCTACTATAATAAGTAAACAGTCCTTGTTAGGGCTACTATAATAACTAAACAGTCCTTTTCAGGGCTACTATAATAACCAAACAGTCTTTTTCAGGGCTACTATAATAACTAAACAGTCCTTTTCAGGGCTACTATAATAAGTAAACAGTCCTTTTTAGGGCTACTATAATAACTAAACAGTCCTTTTCAGGGCTACTATAATAACCAAACAGTCCTTTTCAGGGCTACCATAATAACTAAACAGTCCTTTTCAGGGCTACTATAATAACTAAACAGTCCTTTTCAGGGCTACTATAATAATCAAACAGTCCTTTTCAGGGCTACTGTAATAACTAAACAGTCCTTTTCAGGGCTTCTATAAAAGCTAAAGTCCTTTTCAGGGCTACCAGAAAACCAAACAGTCCTTTTTAGAGCTACCATAAAGCCAACAATTCCTTTTTAGGTTTACCAGAAAACTAGCAGTCCTTTTCAGGGCTACAAAAGAGGAGTAAAAAACAAAACCAGTCCTTTTCAGGGCTACCAAATATCCTTTGAGGACAAGTGAAAGATATGAAGAAAGATACTGAATTTCACGAACTTACAAACTCCCCGGTATGAAAATCCTGAAAAAATGTCACAGCTGAGTGACAAGAAATCACTGTTGCAAGAACATCAGCAACATTTTTAATGCGGCCACAATGTTCTCCCTATAGAACAATGTGACGGTCCAAAGCCCGTTAAACGCAGATGGGAAATGTTGAAGGTTCTCCCATTGCCTACTCTAAGTCAGGAAAGGTACAAATGATGCTCTGTCAGCTCCACATCAACTTGATTTCATGACGTCTGTTGAGCCACTCTATGACAGGACAGAGTGCACAAAACCGATCACTGGCATAGTAGTAGAAATTGTCGTATAGGTTTAACACCTCTATCAATACTGAAAAAATGGTGAAAATGTATAGGTTTAACGCCCCATTCAACACTACCCCCCTCCCCGGTGAAATGGTAAAGGTTTAACGCCCCTATCTACAGTGTGAACAAAAAAGTTAAATGGTGTAGGTTTAATGCCCCTATCTACACTATTAGTTTATTTAAGAGGCCTGACCTCTGAGTTTAACGTCCACCTCTGAAAGGACTGAGCCAAATGGGGACTTCATGTAAAGTATCTTTGCCAAGGATACAATGTTGGACCGAGCTGAGGCTCGAACACCCAAACCCGCATTCTCACGAGTACAGGTCTGGTAGCCTAACCACTAGACTACCAACGTCACTATCAACACTGTAAAGTTATTTTTTTTAAACGAGACTTCAGAATCCAACGCCCATTTCTGATGGGACTATCATACGTGTGTGTAAGTGTTTGTGTGTTGGGGTGGAAACTCCATAAACAATCCGAGAAGGCCCCACTGGGGATCCGAACAAGGGTCATACACACCACAGTCCAGCTCGATGTCAACTAAGCAAACAGAGCACCCGATCCCTTACGTGCACTGCACTCAGTGGCATTGTCGTTTGTTGAGCATGCACGTGCAGAATTAGGCACACTAGCAATCATCAAACAACAAGGCATACAGACCAATATAACACAGACATCATCATCTCTAAGGACGGAATAGTGCGGACACCGTTAGAGACTAATACCTTTATCTGCTTGTCTGTCCACTTCTTGGCAGGTTTAACATCTTAGGACCCCTCCCCGCCTCAGTAATTATTATCTAAACAACAGCAATGTTAATTCGCTGATTGAGGAGTGAATAAAAAGAAACCATTACCAAAAGGAAAAAATATGAAAAGGAGCATAAAGAGGGATATGTAATAAAAAGACTCCTGGCGGAGAGAGGAGGGGTGGGTGTGGGGGTATTGAATGAAGAAGAGGTGGAAGAGGAGGCGAAGGAAGTGATAATTGCACTGAACAGGTTTGAAACCCGGTATTTTTGGAATGGAAGTTGAACACGGTACCTCTAGGCTACATTTCTTAGAGAGCATATCGCCAACATCTTATGCCTAGCGATGATCACAGCAACATAACTTCAATATAGTTTTAGAAAGCGTTTTACGGCATTTACAACACAGTAAGGTCATAATATAGATGCCGAAGATTAGAGGTGTTACAAGGTGCTAACAAACACAAGAAAGGATCGGAGGAGAGATCAGGACGATATATGTTTGATCGGAAAGAAGAAGAAACCACACCAGAGCACCTGCCAACCACCCGCTTAACGTAACCAACACGAGCAACAATCTGTATATAAGTACGGTAAAAGGTTAGACATGATATTCGATTCAAATCTTCCATTTGGTAATGGGCGTGATAGATTTGTCATGAACTGGAACAGAGGCAGAAAAGTTGAGAGAGGGCTCTCATGGTTTAGACGTTACGGTGTTTGCCTCTCATTCAATAGGTCCCGGGTTCGAAACCTGACAGCCTCGGGAACATTTTCTTCTCTAAAATGTTCTCCTTTTATCCCCTTTCCTGCTCTCTAACCATGTTCAGAGGTCTGCTTTCGTCTCCTCTTTCTGCCCCCATCCATACCCCCAACTTTGTCCCCTCCTCTGGGCTCATTTCAGATCTTTGCTTCAGTGATCCCAAAAGCATTGCTGTCTTTAAGGGGATATGTACATGTTACGAGGAATTTACTAGGGATTTATTAATGATATTCTTGCAATTTTAAAGGTGACGGAGGCTAATTATAAACTATTTAGAAGAATTATGACGGAATTGATTGTGTTTTATGAAAAAGATGGTCTCCGTGGCGGCTTTCTTGGATCTTTGGCCATGTCACGGGGGAAAGCGTTTTCCATAGAAACTATTGAAATTTAAGCCTCAGACTTGACACACAAATACACAAACCTATTATCTGTGATCATAGGCCTGGATTTTTTTCTATCACAAAAAGACCAACAAAAATATCGATATATCACCGGACCAGCACGGAAAAAACGGGTATAATGACCCCCCCCCCCCCCCCCCTCCAAATAAACAAATAAATAAAATAAAATAAAATAAAATAAAACAAAATAAAATAAATATTTTTTTAAATCAGGAATCAGGAATCAGGAATATCTTAAAACGGAATCCATAATAATATTTCACAAAATCCCCGGCTATGATCACAGAGCAGACCACAGCACCAGTGTGCCAAGTTTCCCGGGGCTCTCGTGGCCTAGAGGTTAAGTTGTTGGCCTCTCATTCAAACGGTCCCGGATTCGAATCCGGGTCGCAACCGAAAAATTTTCTTCTCTAAATTTGTCTCCTTTCATCTCATTTCCTGCTCTCTAGCAATGTTCTGTATTCTGCTTTCGTCTCCTCTTTCTGCCCCCACCCACCCCCTCACCTCCTTTGTCCCTTCCTCTGGGCTCCAGGCTCTTTCTGCAGCCTTTCTACTGCTACTCCTTGGCCCCTTCTTACTGCTCTGTCTTTCAGCCACAGCCCTGATCATAGGGTAGGTAAGATCTAACACCTAACCTTCTCGGATAAGGGCGAACAATCTTGGAGGTTTCATGCGCAAGTTGCATACATTAAAGATCCCTTGGTGGTCAAAAATCGAGAAGAGTAGGCCTCTGCTGCCATCTGGACAAAATTCAAAATGAATTCCTACTAATCCTACCAAACTGAAAACGTTTAAGGGCTAGTGGGGCACCTAGAAATCGTGTTTGGGGGTCAAATTTGGTAAATTGGGTTTATTACATATAATAGTACCTGGACACTTCCTGAACAATATCCAGAAACGTATGTAAGCCTTGCTACACCCTAAAGCTGTGGGGGTTTTTTGTCAGGTTTTTTGGCGAAAGCACATGAGTTGTCTAGCCTTTTCTTACCTGTATTGGCTGTTTTCTCATAATTCTATTTTTTCACATGTTATCCCATTTTTCTGCTCTGTTTCTTATTCAATTTTAATGTAACTTTCACAGGATACCAACAACACCTAGTTCTAAATTTTGGCTTGTTGAATTTTTGATTAATGTAGTAGTTTTTTATTTATAGGCTTAGAAAGCATGAATTTTCCTTTTTTTCTCACTTTTTTTGCAACATCTCAATTGTAAATGTCATAAAATAAAAACTAAAGCATATATCAAAAATTCAACAAGTGAAATTGAAGAGCTACATATGTACTGTTGGCATGCCAAATTAGAAGTGAATCGGTTAATAAATAAGGAAATAAAATGGGTTTTAAAAAGGTATACAAAATCCAATATGACCGCCGTTTCCATAGCAACCGGTTCACAATATACTTTTTGAACTATTGATTTAAAATCCCCAATAACTCACGATGTCCCAAAGCAAATATCGGCACTCTAGGCCTTGTAATAGCCAAAATAGACCTCAGGTGCCCCACCAGTCCTTAATGTGTCCCGCTCGCTCATATGACCTTATTATGCAGTTGTGAGCGCCCCTAAACATTCAGCAAAAAAACAAACAAAAAACAAACGATACCAAAAAAAACAACAAATAAACAAACAGAACGTCAATATCTTTGTGACTTGGTCCGGAGTGCATTGTGCAAGAGTGATATGATTCCTTTTTTTCTTTTTTTCTTTTTTGCAGAGTGTTTTATTTTTTGGAGGGGGGGAGGCTTGGATTTTCTGTGACAACTTGTTTGTCAGTGTTGTTATCAAAGTTTGAATGACTTTAACCTCTTCTATCTCTTACATGAACTATGAACTATTAGAAAAAAGTCCTTTAACAGTGGTGACTTCCAACAAACAACCAAAACAACAACAGCCAATCACTCTTCCGTTGTCCCTGTTGCAATAGCCAGGGGGAGTGGTCAGTGAACCTTTGAGTGACGGACAACGCGAGGTCACTAATAAACAAGACACTTGGGGAACTGGGGGCGTTTGCCCCCCGGCTTATGGTTCCCGTCATGGGTAACTCTCCTGGATCTTGTGCCATTGTCACAGGGGGACATAGTTCAACCAGGGGGGCGTGTGCCGGAGACCCACAGCTTTCCCAGAACAACAAACTGAGAGATCTGAAGGCCTGTGCCCGCGACCAAAGCCTTTATTGTTGTGGTCTGTGAGACCATGTCACCCCGATATACCTGTCACTCATAGACTGGGGCTTCGGACAACGTCTGTTCTTTGAGAGGTGACCACGCCCTGAACTACACCAACAAGATCCGTAGGGTGGGGCGTGGGAGGTAGAAGTTGATAATAATAATAATGATAATAATGACAACAACAACCAAACGTGCCATTTATAAGAAATTCCCCAAAAGTACAAAGTTAGCTCCTGCTTTTCTATCTATCATTCTGGTACAGACCAAGCTGCCTTTGTAGACACCCCCCCCTCCACATCCACACACACACACACACACACACACACACACACACACACACACACACACACACACACACACACACACACGCACACACATGAATACACACACACACATGCATGCGCGCGCATGCACTCATACACACATTAACACACACACACACACACACACACACACACACACACACACACACACACACACACACACACACACACAGAGGTACGCACACAAAAACACATATACATGCTTATCACAACTAGCTTTAAACCGAGTCTATTCAGTACAAAGTTGCGAGTAAAATTGCAGACCATGTTGTAAAACAAAGGAGAGAGCGAAAGAGATTGATGGAGTACTTTTTGTTGTTGTTGTTGATTTTTAGGGGCTGTTATTTATTTTAATTTTATTTACATCGGGTGGGGAGGGGGGCGAGAGGAGTTCTTTGTTTTAGTAATTATTTTATGGCACTTGCAACACAATTAGGTGATGTCAGTGCCGAAGATTAGAGGTGTTACAAGAGAGTAACAAACACAAAAAAGGAGGGGAGATAAAGACGATAGATGTTTGGTAGGAAAGAAGAAGCAAACCACACCAGAGCACCCGCCAACCACCTACTTCGTTTAAATCAGGTGAGGGGTTGGAGGCGAGAGGAGTTCTATCTGGCGATATATAAGACATTAGCGTCAACAACAAAAAAACCCAAAACACAACAAAATACTACTTTATGCAAAGAGTAAACATCAAAGGGGTTTCGTTTTACAAATCAACTCGCATGAAGAGATGCGACAGCTGGGTAGAAAAATAAAGGTCTACAAACTGCGACATCTATGGAGGGTTGGTTGGTTAGGTGCAACAATGTAATTTGTTTTCTGGACCTTCGCTTTTAACCCTATGGGTACGCCCTGGGGTCATTTTGTACCCCCGAGGTTGTATTCTTCACATTTTAGAATACTTCTAGTACGAAGATCTCTTTGAAACTTTCAGTTTTTCTCAAAAAATTATTTTGACAGACTGCTATGCAAAGCGTACGGATCGGATTAACGGGTAATTTCCAATTTGAAAAGTGGTGGCACAGTGTTGCCCACTTCGTATGGATACGATAGTAAAACACGACATACGGATAGGGTTAATATGTCTGCTCAAAGCACGTCAAGAACTTTTTAGAGACTATTTCTAATCACACCCCTAAATCTACGGAACCCAACAGAAAAGGCGTTGCACGTATATTTCGGGACTCCATGATAGATTAGCAGTCAGGTGGTCTGTGTGGTTTGCATCGTCTCTCCTATCAACACTATCGTCTTATCTCTCCTTCTTTTTTTATGTCTGTTATTCTCTTGTAACAAGGCACTGAAATTACCACATTGTGTTGCAAGTGACGTAAAACTCTTACAAATCCACACCAAAAAATTGAATAGTGTGACTGAGAAGATTAAGCAGATCAATTTGTTTTTGAAGTCTTGTTTTCCTCCTATACTGTTCAAATCTAGAAACCTTGAACGAGAGTGTTTCTCCAATTTCAGATAGTGTATTTACTGAGACAGATTGTATAATGTGGGCATATCCATGACTTGAATGTATCTTTTGTTACAGCCACAACTACTATTTAAACCTTCGCAAAATCATCAGAACTTTGAACCGGCGTTTGCGGTGAAGCAGTTAGGCACATTGCTATCGCAGGCAGAATACCTGAGGTCGATTCCCGAGTAGGGAGACAATTTTAATAAAGTATCGCGGTCTTTCTGCTGGGTATTGTATCCCTCTCATCCCGGGTTGTCCCAGACACCCATGGTTGGAAACCAGCCCCCTAAATTATCTAAACTGAGTTGATGCACCTACATTTTTTTTTTAAAGTCATTTTAAGTTTCAGAACTTTGAGAATGACTCTGAATAACGAGTCTTTTCTAATTCTTACCAGTTGCAAGACGCCTGGGGGTAATAATAATATTGTAATCATATAAAAAAGATTTTATAATCAATGACATTTTTTATTGCCTGAACTGGTCAGTGCATGCAATGTTAATCCTTTTGTTCTTGTCATGGTCGGTGCTGTAAATGTCAGTGGCCGACATGGTGGTGCTGGTCGTGTCGTTGATAGGATAGTTTTGTTCGAATAGGCCACACGTTTGAAAAATAAAGCGCTCATAACTTTTGATAGAACGTGCTAATGTAATCCAAACTTTACCCATTAATTGATTTTTATGTAGCTCCCCTAGAAATACATAGTTCTGTCTGCTCAGTACATATACCAACTTTTAAGAAATCTGACGTAAAAAAAAAATTGAGATTCACAACAAGACAAGCTTTTTCAAACGCAATTCTTTGAATATCTTGATAACGACTCTGAATAATCTTACGATTTTGATAGAGCTGACAGAAGTCTTTATCTTTCGAACTAAAGGAATTTTAGATTTATTGGTGATTTTCTGTGCAAATATTGGGAGGGGGAGGCGAGGGAGGGGGGAGGGGTGTCTTCTTGCCATCTACGCTATGGCCGACGAGTCCCCACTAACATGAACGATCTGAGCCCTCACCCCCCCCCCCTTCCCTACGAATTCTAGTATATTAAACACCGCCTTGCCCTCATATTACATTTCAAGCTTGAAGATTTCCTACGAAGG
>NW_004798097.1:265000-272500 GCF_000002075.1 Aplysia californica | reverse complement strand
CTTCTTCTTCTTTATGGAGTTCTGTTGCTTAAAATGTTTTAGTACGAGCTCTACAGCACTTGCAACACGATTAAGTCAGACAAGTGCCGATGCTAAATCTTCTGGGCGAAATATAGCCGTTATTATACTGTAAACACGCTGTGAACTACATTTCTCTGAAATCTCACTTGTTGATAAGTCCTCTCCGACCATTTGAGTTGAATAAGCTCAGTTATTGTCTCTCGTAGTGCCAAATCTCACATCATCCGGCAGGTGAAAAAGGCAGTTCAAGGCAAATTCCATTTTGTATTTGAAATTGTAGAAAACGCACTCCAGCACAGCCCAATGATAGGGCAGACGCTTCAATCCACAGAAATTCAGTTAAGTTTTGTTTTTATTTGTTTGTTTTTTTCATTAGAGAACACTCTATTCAAAATTTTCTCAAAACTATAAATCAGATATGAGCCACCCGTATAAGGAACACGCACAACTAATCTTATTTCTTTACTGCATAAAGCTATGAAGGCTGGAAGAATTACTCGCCTTTGCAATGAAATTTAAAAAGGTCACATTTCCTGTTTTGGCTCCATTCAAAGAATGAGTCTCAGTTGCTCCCTGTACGAAATGAAAAAGTTTCGAGGAAAGGAAATTCAGTGAACGAGTGGATAAATAACGCACATCGTAAACCGATCACCTAGTTTTTAAACAAAATATCTTTGTCATCTTCATTATTTTTGGCCGCTGTGTATTTAGTGCCAATACAAAATGTGTTGCATCAGGGTGAAATCAGGCGCTCGAAAATAAGAATAAGAATGAAATGGAAGAAACCGACATGTTGCCGCCCGTCTGGCAATTATTATGTTCGTTTCGTTTTGTGCTCATCACCTGTTATGCCCTGTATCGTGTAGTGAAATTTTACTGAAACAACGTTCGCACAATAAAAGCGTAACTTTGCAGTTTCCAAAGACCTCACAGTTTTGGAAGTAACCAAACTTTGACGGCCATTTCCTCGGTATTTTGACTTCTGACACCAGATGACCCTCCATCTCCTTAAATTGCAAATATCTCGACCTCTATTCAAGATAGATTATGGATATTTTCTTCATCAAAAGCTATAGAAATGAAGAGACTTTAAGACAATACCAATAACTCCATATGCCCAAAATTTGACGAGCGCTTGATTCCAACGAATGTGACACTAAGGATTATGATCAAAACCAAGCAGTCTCTGTTGTGATTGATCAAAGGGGTGACAGGGGAAAGGGTAGAGGTGGGTTGGATAAGTTGTACCTGGCGTATGCCGTTTTCAATTTTCAAAGAGCAGAATTCTTTTTAAAAGATTGCTTTCGCTCTTTGTGATGGGTGAAAAAATGGTACAGGTTCAATGCCCCTATCAACACTATTGGGTTTTTTAAGAGGCAGGACCCCCGAGTTTAAAGTCAAATGGGAAATTCGTGGAAAGTGCCTTTCCCAAGTACACAGTGTCGGACCGAGATGAGGCTCGAACCTTCGACCCGCAATCTTACGACTACGAGTCCGGTAGCTTAACCATCAGACTACCGACGTCACCCTCTTATAGAGCGTTTACGACTCAGCAAAAAAAAAAAAGAGTTAATTTGGTAAGTGTTTTTGATCGCCCCCACCGACACAGTTAAGATCATTTAAGATGCAGGCTTCGACTATGCTCGTCAAGGCCAACAGGGGCTGAGAAAGATATAACATCCCATCTGATCATAAAAAAACGGACAAACTTGATAAACCTTCTCCCCATTCTCCACACACGGGAATCGCACTCACACCTTCTGCGTGCGACCTATACACATCTATCCACTACACCACCGACACCGGTCGTTCTACTCTATCCCAAACAGAACACACCACAAGTTTACTTCCTGGCACGACCTGAAGGGAAAACTGCATAGCTACTGTCACCTCCTGTCTTCACACCTTGTTATGATGGGATAGCGGTGACGACGCGCACAGTTACTCACGCTTGGACGATATCCACACCCACAGAGAAGGAAACATGGACAGAATGCACCAGAGAGAAATTACTACACCGCCGTCGGCTGACAAAACACCTTTTAAAAAATCCACAGCAGTTTCAAGAGAAAAGGCTTTTTGTCGGCGTGACAATTAAAAGAATGGGTGTTCTTCCGAAATTTGAATTCTAATTTATATTTTTTTGAACTAGTGGCAGTTTCACTTTGATTTTTTCCCACAGGGTAACTGATCAGGTTATTGATTTACCAAATACAATCATTTGGCACCAAAAGCAAAAAAGGGCGTCTTGTCTGCCGACCGGTAGAACACTGAAATCTACGTACGAAGGATATTTTTCACGCCACAACTGGTAAACCTATGTCCATCTAAATCTGTCCCCTTCATGTGTGTGTCGAGGAGTTGGATGATGACGAACGTGAGCTTATACATGTATCTGTCTAGTGGGCCAACGCTCGTCTTAGACACAGCCTCACTCGCCTAATGAGTAGTCATCAGATCAGTTCAAGTTCTAGTTTTATTGGAGCTTGGTTACAGAAAGAATCAAGATAAAAAAACAGGAAATGATTCATTGTGTCCTTATTCCAAATGCACAAAGATAACAGGAGTGTTCTATAGCTGCCAAATTCTACATACTTGACGAGGAAGTATATTTACATACTGTCGCACATAAAAGAAACGCTGTATGTTAGAAGTTACCCTAACCATGGACTCTGATAAAAACTCGTTTTATTTTTTGCTCAGTGAGCCACCTACCCCAAAATATACTGTACTGATAAGAACAACAGCAACCACAGCAACAAAAATTCTAGAAAGCAACAGCAGCAACAATATCAAACTAGTGCAAATCTTAAGGTTACACATTCATTTAAACTAATTTGTACTTTGGTTTCGATTAAGTATTATGTTGTATTAAAAAAGCAGAGGACAGTTTGGAAGACGCAGAACTCTGCTGTGAGACATTCATTTGTTTGAGTACACGTAAAGAGAAGCAACTCGATATGGTAACAGTCAGTGAGTGCAGGAAAACAGCCCCAATGCAGGCAGACAAAAACAACAGACGGAAAGAAAGGACAGGAAAACAGCCCCAATTTAGGCAGACAGAAACAACAGACGGAAAGAAAAGAAATGTAAAATTAGAGCCCTCCAACCACCCGCTGGCTTTAAGATAAAAGTTATGAAGAATAAATGAGGTAGGTGAGATGGAAGAGACGATATTATTGTGAACAGCCATCTAAACATCTGTGCCACTGTGCCACTGGGCAAAATAGAAGCAACGAGAAATAAGGAAAGACCTCCAACAGTATATGCTCGAGCAGTAAAAATGTAAAATCCGACAGTAGTCTTCAACGTCCTGAATTAATTAATACCGTAGTTGTCGTGATAAAATCGGATAAGTGACATCGGGTAAATTTTTCAGGAGAAAGAAGAAAAAAGATTTATTAACAGGACGGCTAAGACTTATCCGATATTCATACTGTTTTACAAGTCTACTTTTGTGTGTTTTTTTATTTATTGAATATATATTTGTAGTTAGCCTATGAAACATGTTTTGTAGAATAAATATGCTTCAATTTTAAAAAAAGCAAAATCTAAAATGTTGTACTTATCTGATCTTATCACAATACTCTCGTGGTCTTGGGGTTTCGGTGTTCGTCTCTCATTCAATAGATCCCAGGTTCGAAACCTGACTGCGACTAAAATTTTCTTCTCTAAAATTTAGTCCTTTCACCTCTTTTCCTGCTCTCTAACTATATTCTGATCGTTTGTTTCCGTATCCTCTTTCTACTCCCTCCACCTCTCTCTTTGCCCCTATCTCTCTGACTCTTTCTACAGCCTTTCTACTGCTACTCATTGGCTCCTTCTTACTGCAGTCTTTCAGCCACACCCCTGATCTTATGGTAGATAAGATTAACATCTAGCCTTCTCGGAAAAGACCAAAAAATCTCGGAGGTCCCGTGTGCACGTTAAAGATCACTTGGTGGTCTTAAAATCTATATGAGTAGGGTTCGGCCACCATCAGGGCATAATTCGAAATTAATGCCTACCAAACTGAAAATGTTTAATGTGTCCGTGCGCTCATGTGATCTTATGCACTTGCGAGCACCGTAATTAGCTTATCCCCCAAAAAGCAAGAAATAAACCTCCACCAAAGCTGCGACTGGTGAAATTGGAGGCCTGATGTGGCCTGGAGTAGGGCTCCAACGTTCGAACACCGTCATGGCGGCTCTTGACAGGTGACGTCTTTTATATCTTTTTTTTTTTTTTGGTAAGTGTTTTACGGCGTTCGCAACTGCATAAGGTCTTATGAATGCGCGGGACACATTAAACATTTTCAGTTAGTAGGAAATTTTGAATTTTGCCCGGGTGGCGACCAAAGCCTACTCTTACCGATTGTGTACCATCAAGGGATCTTTAACGTGCGCAACTTGCACACGGGACCCTCGGAAATTTTCGCCCTTGTCCGAGAAGGCAGTAAGAAGGAGCCAAGAAGAAGTAGTAGAAAGACTGCAGAAAGAGTCAGAAGCCCAGAGGAGAGGGCAAAGGAGGTGAGGGTGTGAGGACAGAAAGTGGAGACAAAAGCAGACGACAGAACATTGCTAGAGAGCAGGTTAGGAGGACGTGAAAGGAGACAATTTTAGAGAAGGAAATTTTCTGTCGCTATCCCGATCCGAACCCTGGACCTATTGACTGAGAGGCCAACACCTCAACCTGTAGGACACGAGAGCTCCTCAGGTGACGTCTGTCCCTTGCCTTGATTTATTCCTACAAAGGTTTCAAAGGCTCCTTCTCCTTTTATTCTGCACTGTATCTATTAAGTTCTCACATTCGAGAAACTAAGTGTTTTGCTTATGTAAATGTGTAAAATCCCCTCCTCCTAAATGACCTAAATGTGTTGATTGGGCCTTAAAACATGTACAACTAGACTTGATCATTAATCTTTATCAATAGTGAATATGAGACAACAGAACGTAAAACTACATAGAACACGAAACAAAGTTAAGCAAGCTGTCAGTTGCGTAATCATTTTCGAAATAATAATCATAATAATAATAATAATAATAATAATAATAATAATAATAATAATAATAATAATAATAATGATAATAATAATAATGATAATAATAATAATAATAATAATAATAATAATAATAATAATAATAATAATAATAATAATAATAATAATAATAATGATAATATCAACAACAACAAAAACAACAACTAAGAGCATTTGTATAACGCATAGATCTATCCCCCACTCAACCGCAAACTCTATGCGCTTTACAATATATACTATATTTCCTATTAGGCTTACCATTTCCTGCTGCTGTTTACATGGAGCAATAAAAGCACGGTAGTGATTGTTCAGGTATTAGGGCATAAACCTAATTGTCTATTTGAAACATAATAAAAAGGAAACGTAGTGGACGATATAAGTAGTTGATATGATACGATAGCCTACGATAAGATCAGATAAATGAGATGAGCTCAGATAATATTATACCAGTAGGTTTTAAAAATTATATTCTACTTTATTGGCAGTAGCTCGCGTTCGCCAGCGTCAGCAGCATAAGGTATACAGAGAACGAATCGAATAAATCTCTTTTTCTTTCTTTCTCTCTGTCTCTCTGACTCTGTCTCTGTCTCTGTATCTCTGTCACTCTGTCTCTGTCTGTCTCTCTCTCTCTTTCTTTCTCTCTCTTTCTCTCTCGCTCTCTCGCTCGCTCGCTCGCTCGCTCGCTCACTCATATACACCGTATACAAACACACACACAACCACACACAAACACACACAACCACACACAAACACATACAAACACACACACACACACACACACACACACACACACACACACACACACACACACACACACGCGCGCTGGCCAAAACACGTGGGTCAACACTCGTCAGTTGGCAGCTCTCTTGATCAAAAGGTTAGCCACTAATTCAATAGGTCCCTTGCTCGAAACCTGACAGCGACGGAAAAATTTCTTCAGTCTAACATTTTCTCCTTTCACCTCCTTCCCTGGTCTCTTACAATGTCCTGTACTTGTCTGCTTTCGTTTCCACTTTCTGCCCCCCACCCCCTCGTTTTCGCCTCTCCCCTGGGCTCCTGACTCTTTCTGCAGCCTTTCTACTGCTACTCCTTGGCTCCTTCTTACTATTGTCTTTCAGCCTCATCCCTGATCTTAGGGTAGGTGTGCCTTCTCGGATAAGGGTGAAAAATCTCGGAGATCCCGAGTGCAAGTTGCGCGTGTTAAAGACCCCTTGGTGCTCCAAAATCGATAAGAGTAGGCTTCTGGCGCAACCCGGGCAAAATTCAAACTTTATTCCTACGAAACTGAAAACGTTTATTGTGTCCCGCGTGTTCATAGGACCTAATGCCGTAATTGCGAGCGCCGTAAAACGCTTACCAAACGAAATGAAGACTGTCTCTTCTGGCCATACTCTGTGGTGAGCAGCGAGTTCAGGGGCGTATAGAGCCTTAGGTCAGGTCGAAACATTATCATTATTGAATTGTGCAACCCGAGAGCAGAATACATTATACTACATTTGTGGCCTGACCAGAACGATTGGGTCAATACACTCTCCAGTTGTTCAAGGCTTTGTCATTGTATTTTTAAAACGTTTAATTTGTTGTGTTTTTGGAAACTCTTTCAGCACCCTTTCAGGACGTATGGATTACTTTTTTAAAATCTACCTGCTCTTTCTGTCTCTTCTTCTATTTCTGTTTCTGTCCCTCTGGCTTTCTAGTTTTCTCTAGCTCTCTGTCTCTCTCCATGTGTCTCTCTGTATCTCTTTCAATCTATCTATCTATCTATCTATATCTATCTACAGGCTTCAACAAAAGTTAAGGACCACCTTGACAGACAGCCTTTGATTTTTTTTTAATCTGAAAAAAGACAGCAAGGAATGTTTCAAAATGTTTTTGCTCTGATAATGTTTATGGGTTAACAATGCGTACTTCAAAGCTTCCTAAAGGGGCAGAACGACCACGTACTGCACGGAAATCGTCGGGGAAATTAAGCCACATTAGCTCTTTTTTATCGACTTGTGTGCGACACCACGCACATTCCTCACTTAAAATATCTGGTGCACGTCATAAACGGACGTGCGGTCTCGAACTGTTCTCACTTTGGTGGCAATATAAGCCGCCGTATGCTCAAAATCCAGTACCGCATCAACATGCCACCAAGACGAAAGCTGTGAGACTTTGATCGTGCCAGAGCTATGCATGGCTGCTAGATGGAGTTCGAGCCTGAGAAGTTGCCAGAAGGCTTGCAGTTTGACACTCTGTCATTTTCAGCTGGAGGCACTGCCAGCAAGCCACTAAATCAGTCCAAGAGCGCCCACATGCAGGTCGACCCAAGAAGACCACTTAGACCATTTGCACGTTGTCCTTAACTCATGTTGAAGTCTGCATCTATCTATCTATCTTTCTGCCCGTCTGTCTATCTATCTATCTATCTGTCTATCTATCTTTCTATTGATTGTTATCTTTCCATCTCTCTCGTTCTC
>NW_004798097.1:261494-262772 GCF_000002075.1 Aplysia californica | reverse complement strand
TTTATTTATTTATTTATTTTGTTTAGTTTTCGTAAAAGTTTACGGCACCTGCAACACAATAGGTCCTATAAGGTGTTAAAGGTGTTACTGGAGAGTAATATTTTTTAAAAGGTGAAAGAGAGAATAAAATAATTGATGATCGAACCGATGTTTGATAAGGATGAAGAAGTAAACCACACCAGAGCACCCACCAACCTCTCGCTGCTTTATTTGTATACTGTATTGTATGTTGTTTATTTGTAGATATTTTAAGCTACCATCGACACCATTTAGATCAAGGACGTCAAACTCGAATTTCTCAGAGGTTCAAACTCAAATTATACTCAAGGTTTTTGACCGAGCTGGATAAATATTCATTGTAAAACTAAACCTTGAAAATAAAACATTGATAATATGAATACGAGGCAAGGGTAGACCCAGAACAACCTACTTGGAGAACCTAAAAAGATGGGTGATGGGGAAAGATCAGGATAATGTAGCTATTTTGAAAGTATCCAAGCAAAGGAATGAACGGAGTACAATGATCATCGGTGTCAGTCGATCTAGCTCTTGATGATGACGATAATGATGGTGATATGAATAGAACAGAAACAATATGAAATGTAATGAGAATTTAAAGCATACCAATTTTCGCTCTTCTGTCTGTTTGTTATAACTGGATGTTTGGCATCTTTTCTTGGCAAAAAGCTCGTGTATGTTTGGAGTAAGGTTCTGTGTTATATTGATTCGACGGATTTACTACTTAAAAGTTCTCTCGCGAGTCGGATATTATTTATTTTCGCCAGGCCCGAGTTTGACACCTGTTATTGAGATCATTTATAAAGCAGATGACTGTGGCCTTTCCTGTTAGGGTCAAGCCGGGTTGAGTGAGATAAAACGTCCCAGCAGACAGACGGGGATACTTGATTGAAAGATATACCCACACAGAAGTCGAACCCAGGTCTTCTGCATGCGACAGCGAAGCGCCTGACCGCTACACCATAATAGTTGGTGTTTTTATTCTGTTTTCATGGGGGTAACATATTGATTAATCAGTGTGCTTCTTATCATCTTGCCATTAGTTGTTCTATACTCTAACCACTAAGCTGACAGAAATAACCGAAGCAAGAAAGGTCCTTGAACCGAACCATATTAAGTAGATGCAGGGCAGATATTTGAACTTACATATGAATTAAATATGTGAAACACAAAGACTCAAAAGACGCATTGATGTGAAGACTGGCATACAGCCAGATCCACAGAGAAATATATTGTGTTGATATATCTGTGTTATATATA
>NW_004798097.1:254286-260773 GCF_000002075.1 Aplysia californica | reverse complement strand
TGAGAGAGAGAGAGAGAGAGAGAGAGAGAGAGAGAGAGAGAGAGAGAGAGAGAGAGAGAGAGAACAAAATTACGGGCCTGGAGAACCCAACATAGGAACCATCGCACAGACAGAAAAGTGTGTGCCCTCTACATGTGTCTTCAATGTGTGTCCTGGTGCATGCCGTGCTCAATGCCATCCATCACTCGTACATTAGAGCCAAACTAGTCATGCGTAAAACTTTACTTTCTACATAATATGTGAGGCAGCGTGGTGGAATCAGGCTCTCGTCAAAATAATCAAAGTGGGCAAAATCCGGATAAATATCCGGATAATCGGATAATCCTCAATAAGAATTATCCGAATTCAGACTCTTTTTCCTGACCGGTTTGCCGAAGTGGGTGCGCCCATTTGTTGAAGTGATGCTAACCCGTTTGTCAAAGTGGTTCTAACCCATTTGCCGAAGCGGTTCATAAAATATTTTTGCCAAAGAGATGCACTTACATATTATCCGGATTTTGGTAAAGCGACTCATTGCCCAGCCCTAGCCGAGACTGAGGTCAGAATAATACTTTACCCTGATGGATGTCTGTCTTTACCAAATTATGCGCAACAATCACAAGTGCCCCCTCAGCCCCAGCTCGTGAGCTCATCAACATAATTAAACCCAAGTACATTAAGTGGCCACCCTGCCACAATAATAATTATGACGAAGTCCCAGGAAGTTGTCTCACTAACAAGGCAATCCCCAACGTCCGGATCGGATGCGGGAACGACTTGACTTTACTTTACAATAATTGTATAATGGGTCTAAAAATTGGGTAACTCAGTAAATGGAGTTCCACAGCATTCATAGCATCACTGAGCATGCTCTCTCAGAATCGCTCTTTTACTCGTGCGTTCTGACTATGTGAATAATATCTTCTGACATGGGTGGTTGGCGGGTGCTCAGGTGCGGTTTGCTCCTTCTTTCCTTTCAAACATCTGTCATCCTTATCTCCCATCCTTCTGTTTTGTATTTGTTACTCACTTGCAACACCTCTAATCTTCGGCACTATATATATGACCTTATTGTGTTGCAAGTGCCGTAAAATTCTTACTAAAACTGAAACGATCTTCAGACAAGCTCGTCAAAGCCCTTGACTATACCAGTTCAAATACCATACTCTCTTCCACAAACGGTCATCAGCATAATAATGACACTCGACCATTGGACCAGGAAAGAAAAAGAAAAAAAAAGACCGGGAAGGAAAAATAACTAGAAAAAAACCCCCAGGGTTTCCAAAGTGATTAAACATGTCATGTGTTCGTGGGTGGTTGGCGGGTGCTCTGGTGTGGTCTGCTCCTTCTTTCCAATCAAACATCTATCGTCCTTATCTCTCCTCCTTTTTTGTGTTTGTTACTCTCTTGTAACACCTCTATTCTTCGGCACTTCTATGACCTTATTGTGTTGCAAGTGCCGTAAAACTCTTACTAAAGCTAAAACTAAACACAACACTGCCCTTGCTTTTCTTGTACGTGCAAAGTAGACTTGTAACAATGACAAAATGACAGTAAACTCTGAGTAAATCCGGTTGACAGAACCCCAGTAAATTAGTAAATCCGGTTGACCAAATAACAGTAAATTTTGTTCATTCCGGTTGACCAAATAACGGCTAATAACTAAATATCCGGTTGACCAAATAACGGCTAATAACTCAAATATCCGGTTGACCAAATAACAGTGAAACAGGACATGCCTTCTATGATGAAACCTCAGAACATTGATCCGTTAACAAGTATGTTGAAATACATGTATATTCGATGGCACTCGCCAACCACCCACATGGGATGTTTGTTGTTATTGGAATCTCAAGTTTCGAGCATTGAATGTCAGAATGGATTGTATCGATGGCTGGTTTGTGAATAACAACGGCTGACAGACACTTTCCGCCAACGAAAGCTTTTTTTTTTCTCCACGTGCAAGTGAGACAACTGTTTCTTTCAAACATTGGGCAGTTTCTAAGAACAATATTAGAATTATTTATTACGATGTGGGTGTCCCGTTCGATGAAAGAATCGATGTTCAAGTCATCCCTTCTACCCTTCAATAGCAAAATAATATCTCCACTTCTATTAAAAATAGATAGGTATTTATTTTTTTCTCATCAAAATCAAGACAAATGTACCAGCTGTAGGATGTTACCAAAGACTCCACGTACCCCGGGATTGACGAGCGTGTGATTCCACCACGTCATGACACCATTAATGTTCTCCCGCGGAGTTGTGAGATAAGGAGAGACCCCAGGGCAGCAGGAGAACCCCAGAACTGACCCACGTCTGTTATCTGTCGTCTGTCAGCCGAACCTAAAAAAAACCCCTCACTTTTATTGATCCCAGAAGGGTAGATTTAATTTGGTTCACCGTGGCAGACATACACACACACACAAACACACACACACACACACACACACACACACACACACACACACACACACACACACACAAACACACACCAAAAGAAGACACACGAAAACAAAACAAAAACCAGACAGACAGTATAATGTGTACTCACCAACCAAAAGCTTATGGTAGCCACGCCCACTACTCCTACCACCGCGATGACGGTTGTTGTTGACGTCATCTTGGCCTCGCTCTGAGGGTTCCCAATGATGGAAGACTTCCGGTTCCTGTATTCTTATGTATTTTTTAAAATCACTTTTTGCGTTAGAAATTCTTGTCTCCAAGACACATTCAGAGTATTCCGTGAATTCCTTTTAGAAAATGGAATTTCTGTCTTGAAACCACATTCCCTATTCCATGAATTACTTTCAGCGGATGGAGTTTTTGTATTGATAACACACCAACAGTATTCCGTAAATCACTTTTAGAAAATAAAGTCTTCTCTCGAGACCACATTCACAGTATTCCGGAAAATACTTTCAGAAAATGAAGTTCTTGTATTAATAACACATTCACGGTATTCCAAAGATCACTTTTGACACATGGAGATCTTGTCTTGAGAAAGCATTTCGTGAATTACTCATAACAGATGGAGTTTTTGTCTAGATAAAACACAGCACTTCGTATATCACTTATATCCTTATTTCTAGTATCCTTCAAGAAAAATAGTGCCAATTTATAGGATTCTATATTATTCACAGAAAGTTGGACGTAACTTGTTCAACCTACATATATACGATTACACTGACGTGACACACGGTAAATATTCCTCAGAGGTACCTTAGTTGAAGCCACTATAGATCATTAAATTGGTCCTGGAATTAATGCACTCACTCACAAAGTACCTATCTTGAAGTCACTACAGACTATTTATGCCTAGATTCTAAAATGGAAACCCTAATATTGCTTACAAAGTGATGTGGACAACGCAGCAAAAACTTGTTTTTGATGTTGTTGTTCTGAGGTTATATATCGTTTACCGTATCACGAGAAACAGCACGTGGCCACAGTATCAGCTATAGGTATCAGGCACAGAAAAATGCTAGTGTTTATTGTCAATAAAAACATGCCTGTTGAGTAGTCAGGCTGAGAAAGTGATGACGATGTTTTTAATCCCACTCAGATTTTGCCACAACCTCTTAAGAACACAGTATAATTTCCGTACAGAATAGACCTCGTGAAACGTGTCTGCACTCACGAAAAACACTCTCATCAAATTATTATTAAGATTTATGCTAAACAGAAAAGTGTGTAGCTCCTAAAGAAGTCGAGATCTCGTTACAGCATCATTGAAGAACAGCTTGTTTCCTTGTTCGTTCTGTTAGAAGAAGAAAAAAATGGTTAGATGGCATGGGTTTAACGCCACTATCAACACTGTTAGGTTGTTTAAGAGGACAGACCTCCCTGAGTTAAACGTTTACCTCTGAAAAGACCGATGGGAAATTCGTGTAAAGGGCCTTTCCCAAAGACACGACGTCAGACCAAACTGAGGCTTGAGCCCCCGAACCCACAACCTAACGATTACGAGTCCGGTAGCCCAAATCACTATGATACCGACGCCACTCTGACAGAAGAAGAATTACGTAAAGTCTTATAGTCGAATGAAATGCAGAATATCTTAATTAATGATCTTCATAGTTTTAATTTTTGTCATGAAATTTATTTTAAAAATGTACTTGCAAACAAAGCCGTGTATTAAACGGCCCTTTTTTAAAAAAACTCTCTTAGGGCGTACGTAGCGGTCACATACTAGATCTGTATTAATTCGATCACTAACAGTAGTAACAAACCAAAGGCAATGTTCTGTCACGTTTAGAGCCACCATACATAAATCAAAAACACGAATTTGTACATTATCTAGTATGAATGTTGTTGCATGTCTTCCAAACTTTCAGACAAAGGAAACAGGATTGAAAAACCTGTTTGAATAACGAAGTTAAGCTTCTTTATTCTTTTTTAATGCCTTGGAACAACGTGTCCTCAAGCATTGTCAGATGACCTGAATGTGTGTCCTCAATGAGTTAATGTGTGGACTACCACTTCTAGTAACTTCTACGCCCCAACCTATCTGTGGATTGCTCTATTCTCTTTACTTACGTCGTCAATGTGAAGCTCTCTTTCGAGACAATAATGTATCAACCAAGACCCCACAGAGTGGGGACATGCATTATGAATGGCATATTTTTGGGTCTAAAAGGACATAAAGCTCTTTTTAACTTCATCTATACTCGGAGACTACAGTTATCTAAACTTCTAAACTGACGTTTTATGTGTAGCAGTTAGGTGCTTCGCTGTTGCACACAGTAGACCTGAGTTTGATGCCTGAGAGGGGAGTTTTTTCTCTTTTTTTGTGTTTTGTTTGCTTGTTTTTAATCGAGTGTCTCTTGCTTCGACGTTGCATCCTTCCTCCCGCACTGGCCCTGGCAGGTAGGGTCGAAGCAGCCCGTTTCCTAAATGATTTAAACTGTGTCGATAGGGGCGTAAAACACCGCTCAATTACAATACCGTTAAAATGTATCTATGCGGTATATCTTCATGTAACAATGAGACCCATAATCCTCGATAAATTATGAAATCTATTGAGAAATCGATAAAGCTCAAACAAAATATCGAATCTGGAATCAGAGACCCCGACAGTATTATCATATTACGGAATTATCAAACATGTATATAAAAGTAAATGTTCAATCAGGCTGCGAAATGAACAATTGGAGTAATAAGGCAATAATATAATTTAAGAACTAACCAGAGGGCTGGTAACAAAGTGCTGAGAACACACGTGATCACGTGCAATTACTGGAAGAAATTGTACATCAAACCGAGCAATAATAGACACTTAGATCTATACAATGAACAATTTTCTACTCACAAAATCTTGACACGGTTATCCAGAAACACGGGATTCCAAACATTAGATGAAACAGTCTTTGTCACAAAGAAAGAAAAAACTGAGTGAATAATTGGTAACAAAGCAAAAAAAAAAAGAAAAGAATTTGAAGCGTAGAATTTATACTAAACAGTTTTCACATACGTTGAATTGTTTATATAAAGACCCTATTTATCTCCCCGGAGTACCAAATCCGTAGAAATCCCTGAGCTTTCAATTGAGGGCAAAAGAAGCGAGCGCGCAGATTTTTGCTGAACAGGAGACCATGAAACGATCATTAGATCACGCCTACGTGTGCGTTCTGCGTTGGATACGAGTATGAAATCCGATCACCCTGAATGTAATTGCTAATCTATCCGTTTTAAGGCTTTGTGTAGGATTTGTGCTTTATAAGGTCAAAATCCTGGGACTCAAAAATAGGTCGTTTAGATGGTCAGAGGCATGGTGTCTAGTTCTCGAAACAGATGTTTCACGCCCCCATAGACACGATTTAGGTCGTTTAGTAGGCGGGCTGCTTTTATCCTTCCTGCTGGAGATACTGGATTTTAAAAAAACCTTCTCACTGGGAGTGGTATTCTTGTTTGTTTTTGGCATACAAAGATCGCAACATCACAGAGGCGATGTGTTTTCAAGTTATTTGTTTGTGTGTGTTCGTGTGTGTGTGTGTGTGTGTGTGTGTGTGTGTGTGTGTGTGTGTGTGTGTGTGTGTGCATTGATGAACTTCAACGTAAGAGAACTGATCAGCACGAAAGAGAAACGAACTTCTTTACAAACAGCCACAGGTAGGTGCATTGTTCATGAATATAACACATAATATTATTTAATTATTTACCCTACACTACACTCATAGCAGCTGATGCGCTTTGACGAAGTGCAATAGATCTAGATCTAAATTATGTTCGCCGTGCTGTCAAACGAAGATTGAAATGTCCCCAACTTTACATTTGCATTAATTATACGGCGACACAACACCAGGTCAGGCCGGCGAACACAACCCCGTTGTTTAAAACAGTGCGCAGATTCAAGCCCTCGAAATTCCTGCTCTGCGAAGTGGAAAGTCCGTGTGTTGTCACAGCACGGTCGCTGAGCTCTGGGCGGAAGGGTTGTGTTTAAGTTTGTTTTATTTTCTTCTTTTCTATTCTTTTCTCTTCTTTTTTTTAAAAAAGAGGGTGGGGGCGT
>NW_004798097.1:249789-252725 GCF_000002075.1 Aplysia californica | reverse complement strand
TTATTATTATTATTGTTAGTGCTATCATTATTATTGTTATTGCTATTATCATCATCATTATCATCATCATCTTTGGCGTCCGATGTTCGTTCATTCTAAATTCCGTTTGGCAAATACTCTGCGGTTGGGCCTGTCCGATTTTTCGCCCTATGACCCTGAGCCAGTATTTGCCCATGACCTGACCCTATATTATTACAATGTGGGCAGAGCGGTTTTCCGCAAAACTCACTAACTACAACTCCGTTATTGTTGACGTAGTGTGTACGTTAGCGCTCTCAGCATCAATGAGCTACAACGATTCAAACCTACCCGTTCGTCGTGTTTTACTATCGTATCCATACGACGTGGGGAACTCTGTGCCACCACTTTCCAAAGAGGAAATTTACTCTTTAATCCAATCCGTACGCTTTGCAAAGCAGTCTGTAAAATGATTTTTTTTAAAGAAATACTGAAAGTTTCAAAGAAATTTTTGTACTAGAAGTATAATTCTAAAATGTGAAGAATACAACTCCGGGGGTATAAAATGACCCCAGGACGTATGGATAGGGTTAAGATTTTATTCGAGCCGAATTTCGCTTTAAAAAGTGTTCATTTTATCGTCCAAAGGCCTGCCTATTCCGGACCTCCAGACTGCAGACCTTACGAGGTGAATTAGTGTCTGCTCCTACTAGATTCTTCATGTATATTGTACATTGAATGGCTGTTCCACGGTAACTGACGGGACAGAAATAATACCTCGTTTGTCCCGTCAGTTAGATCTACCAGGAGAATTAACACGTCATAGAATTTGCATAACGTACTTTTTTTTAAAATGAGTACATTTAATATCATTCTTAATAGTATGTCTTTCAAATGTTCTGATCGTTCAAAATTTAAAAAAAAACTAATCCAGATTGAATTACAGTGTTATCATTGTAAGAAAGAATAGTCAGTTACCGTGGAATAAACCTGACGGTACATGAAGTATGTAACCCGCTTTAGTCATAAACATGCCGTAAATATATTTAGGCTCGTTAAAATGCCACCTCAACAACAGTGGTTCGAGACGGTGCTCTTGATGTAGCTTTGGCCCTCTTCTCGTGGGCTTTTGAAATGAAATAAGGACGTTGTAATACTCTTCATATTAGGAGGAGCACCCTACCAGGGGTCAAAGGTTTCCAATTGAGGGTGCGAAATAAATAACCCTTTATCTCCTCAGCGCCACGAGGCCATGGAGATGTGGCGGTTGTCATTTTGTGTTATCTGTGTGGACAGTGCGTGGGCGGGCGTTCCTGTGTGGCCTGCTCCGTCTCCTTCCTTGTTGTGTTATTGATACCGTACGCTAGTCTGTCTTTGGCAAAGGTGGCCGTCGTCATTTGGCTGACTAGTCCTAAATTGCACCTCATCGAGAATGGTTATTTATTGTTATTTATTGTATGCGATTAGCGCTGGGTAGGGTGCAGAGGGGTTCATGTTTGTGTTTGTGTGTGCATGTTTGTGTGTAGGCCTATTTGTTCGTTTGTGTACGTAAGTGTCTATGTATGTATTTGTAACTATGTAAGTGTATATTTATGTGTGTGTGTGCGTAACTGTGTGTGTGCATGTGCGTGTATGTATTTGTAATATGTGTACGTGCGCGCGCGCGCGCGCGCGCGCGCGTGTGTGTGTGTGTGTGTGTGTGTGTGTGTGTGCGTGTGTGTGTGTGTGGTGTTGGTGGTGTCTTGTGTAGGTAACGACCAAGATAAGAATACAAATTTTAAAAGACTATGTGTTGTGTGTAGTCAGGTCTTCTAAACGGTTGTGAACACTGAACTCGTAACAGTTGCCAAAGATAGTGAAATTAAGCTACATGTAGAACCAGCAAATGTGTGGTTTGTAAGGAGACTGATTAAATTTTAAAAGAAGGAAAAGAAATCACATGAGGTAATGCTACTGAAAGAAACCCGCTTGGGTCGCTCTCTAACAAAAATGATTAGAAAGAGGCGTATGGACACTTTAATCGACTTAAATTTCTGGAACACCTTGCTCTAACTAGAAAAACAGAAGGCAATAGCGGTGAAATCAGACCCTCGTCAAAATAATGGAACTCAAGAAACCGACACTTTTATGTCGATATTTTTTTTTAATCATGCGTGAATTTTACAGAAAAAAAGTTGTGCAGAAAAAAAGATACAAATTTGCAACTTTCAATGGCATGTTAACTGTTAAGCTTTGGAATTTACTGAACTTTGACGGTCATTTTCTGACTAATTTTACGCTGACACCACGCGACCTAAACTTCCTTGAACCGCAAATGTCTCGACTTCTGTTCTAGATAGATGGATACATTTTCATCATAAGCTAGACAAGCGAACATGCTTTAATATGATTCCATTAACTCAGTACGCTCAAAACCTGACGACTGCCTGATTCCTTCGCGTCGTGACTTTTATGTTCTACGCGTGCCACATAATGACTCGGTTTGTGTGGCCTTGTGAATACATTTGAATACTTCGGATGTTTTGGTGGTTTAATGCATGGATGTACACCTACAATTTCATTTGCGAGTGCCAGGTTTAGAAGGTCTTATCGGTTATAAGTCTGCGATTGTGATTATTTTTTTCTTCTTATTGAATTTTTATGAAAATAATATTATATAATTTAAATTCTATGTTATATATCTACATGTGTTTTTACCACTCCTGTCCAGCCAAGAAAAACTTCCCACTGGGATCAAAAGTATCATCTTATTTTATCATCTTATTCTTATATTATCGTTTCTTATCTTGTTTAGATTTATCATAGTTTGATCCTTTTCCGTGGTAGGGATAGTGAGTTTTGCTTTCATTTTGTTCTGTCGTATTTCTCCCTCATTTGAGTAACGAATTAGTTCTTCTCAAAGGCAGACCCCATAATCATCATCATCATCATTGCCTTTCTCACCCTGCACTAGGGTATAGGCCACGGACAAACCCCCC
>NW_004798097.1:244587-245660 GCF_000002075.1 Aplysia californica | reverse complement strand
TTTCCTACCAACTAAAAGTATTAGGTGTGTCCCACGCGCTCATATGACCTTATGCAGTTGCGAGCGCCATAAAACACTTACCAAAACAAACAAACAACGAATAGATCCCTATCCAAAATGCTCTCTGCAGAATGAACATGCAGCAGTCACACGCGCAATACATTACTCTTTGTACAGCATTAAACTCAATAATAATAACAATGCACTTACAAGCGCAACAGAATAGATCCGTATAATGGTATTATTATGTATATTATTTTTTACTGCAAAAACAAAACAAAAACACTGCCGCTGTTCAGATAGAACATAAAATATTATTATTATTGATATTATAAAGCGAACACAACATTTATTACGTAAACAGCTCGCTCATTCAAACCTGTAAAAGCCTAGAATAAAGCAGCAGCAACAGCAGCAGCAACAGCAGCAGCAACAGCAGCAGCAACTGTTGTCATTAAGTGGTGAATGAACAATCTGCACATGTGAGGCGTTTCTCCTTTTCTGACGAAGAGTAAAAACAATGGTGAATCACACTCACACCTACACAATCCTATGTACGGTATCTACTGAGATAATAAATTAAGCCATTTTCTTTCTTTTTTCTCTTCAATTTTTTTTTTTTTTTTACGTTTAGTTAGCACCATTCAAGAGTAATAACTTCCTACTTTTTATGGTAAGCTGTTATCCAAATTTGTTCTTGGCGAAACGTATCCGTTGTCAAGCTAATATTATGACTGAGCATTACGAACCTGTTGCGACCTCAACAGGACTTATGGGCGTTGCGCTGTGAGCGTGGTATTTTATTATTCATGGCAAACGTTCGCCAATTTCGGGTCTACTTCATGGCTGATAGTAGTGTGCGTCTTGGGAAGGAGGGCAAATACTTAAGTAAGTAAAAAGCTGAAGGGAATGTTAAGGAATAGAGGTAATGACAACAAGACGATGACACGGGTTTGAGATTTGGTTGAGAAAGGGGGGGGGGGTTAATTTACTTTTCTTTCTAATTTTATGCACGACGTTTATTTGAATTTTGCATAATTTGAGTTGTCTTTGTGTCTGGTTTTGTTTGTTCT
>NW_004798097.1:241578-242922 GCF_000002075.1 Aplysia californica | reverse complement strand
ATGTGTGTGTGTGTGAGGGAGGAGGGTACGACTTAAAAATCATAATGCTGTTAGTGTCTGAAACATATTATTATTGTTGATATTATGCAATTTTTGGCGAAATGTCAGTTCTGTGGACAATGGGAATTGTTTAGTTGTTGGTTCTTTTTTGTGAAGTGTGCCAATGTGCTTGCTGCTCCTCCCATCACCCTAACTTAACACCTCCTCCCTTTCTTTCAAGATAGACAGATAGACAGACAGAAGGACAGACAGACAGACAGACAGACAGACAGACAGACAGACAGACAGACAGACAGATAGATAGGTTGAAACAGAGAGTTGCTTTTGGGGGCGCCGTTCACCACATTGTGAGTGTGCGGGGGAGGTTAAAAAAGGGATATCAAATTGCTGTTATTACAGGCTACACGCAACCTATCGTGTCACTTCTCTTCCCTTTTTGAACCATCCAAATAGATTGGCGTAGCACGGAGCTTTATGCAGGGAGTGACTTTCGTTTAGTGGTGAGGTAAAAAATTCGTGGTGCAACTTATCCTCAAATATCTCTCAAACAGGTGAATCAATGTCACCCATACTTTGCACAGCTGTTTCTATCAATTTGTCTTGATTTAATTATATTTCCACAACAGTTGAGGCTAGATCTAGATTTAAAAACTTTTCTCAATAAATGTATATAAAATACTACAAATCTTCTTCACGCAGAAAATGGAGTTGTTCACAGCACTTCCTGTTTCTCACACACATTTTAATTACGCATATGGCCTACGTCACAGCTCGTCAATGACAGTTTTTAGTTGGAAAACTTGTTACAAGAAATTATTTTTATAGCGAACACCTTTTTGAACTTATGGTTCTCAAAACATGCATTCAATAAACATTATGTCCCTATTAGAAAAACATGGCGGACTTGCTATTAAAGTAATATTGCCCCAGCAGCAAACATTTTAAAATCTGTAAAAACCACCCACTTGGGTTTTTTATTAGTATTTATTTTAGGAATTTTTTAGGACACAGTGTGAAAAAATATTCACCTGTTAAGACAAATTGGTCAAAGTTACATTGCAAAAGCTGGAGAGTTTATGTCAGCTAGTTGAGGAGATATTTGACAATAAGTTGCGCCACGAATTTTTGACCGCACTCTAATAGTGGCGTGCTCCCTGCAGGCGTTGGTGCGGTGTGAGCGGTGGTTGTTAAGATGATGACGATGTTGACTCATGCGCTGAAGAGACATCTGGATTTTCCCGCTGACTTCGGCGATGAACCTGGTTTGTGAAAAAAAGGAGAAGTAAAATTAAAAGTGTGTGTGTGTGTGTATGTGTGTGTGTGTGTGTGTGTGTGTGTGAGTGT
>NW_004798097.1:238563-240774 GCF_000002075.1 Aplysia californica | reverse complement strand
CTCTCTCTCTCTCTCTCTCTCTCTCTCTCTCTCTCTCTCTCTCTCTCTCTCTCTTGCAGCGCAACAGCTCTTTACACCACACAGTAACGTCATGTTGGCAGCTACTCGTGCACAAGTCGCTGAAGTGGTAAGCCTACATAAAGACTCTCTTCATCAGCTCGCTGGCCCACAGAAGTGTGAGTTCAGACAGAAACATTAATTTCTTTTCTTCTGTAGTTTTTTTAAAACCCCCATGGACATAATTTATTCCATTCAGGAAGCTGGCTTCCGACCTGCCTGCCAGGGCCAACCCGATCTTTTTTTATGTATGTTACTCTCTAGTATAAACTTTTATCTTCTACATTCGTGAGGCCGAAATGTGTCGCTAGCGCCGCAAAACTTTTATTGAAACTAAAATGATCAGGCACTCACAGTTCGTACAGGTCGAAATAATGACTGAGGACACCACGAAAAGTCTAGTGCGTCGTCTGTCTAATTCCTTATCCTACGTTCGCGGCAGAAAGAAAAACTATAGTATTTGCTTGGTAGATAAAAATAGATCCTGAAGCTAACTTCTTTTCGGAAAAAGGATTTACCTCGCTGATTTGTACGCGCAGTGAGTTCACGCCCACTCGATCCACAGTAAATAAAGGGAGGCTGCCTCCTTCTGTACTGCTTCGGTGACACAAGAATGGGGGGAATCTACTATACAAACACATGTGTGAAGTGTGTCCTTGCCCTGTCAGTCATATTCTAATTCTGCTCTTAGCCTTGGACTTAGTTAAAAAGCCTTTTTTGGGGCGGGGTGGGGAGGTTCTAACGGTTGAGCAGATAGGCGCAAGGTATTTCTAATAGGAGGGTAAAAGTAAACTTAAGCCCTAAATTTACAACTTACTTGACAGGGTACGCATAATAAGGGTCTCCATTCTCTGTGGGACCACTGTTTATTCTTATTCTGGTCTTAGCGTTGGGCTTTGTTGAAAAGCCTTTTTTGTCTAAAACTAAAGCCGTTATGCAGATGGGTGTAAGTGGAAGGTGTTTCTTATAGGCGGGTAAAATTTACAACTTACTTGGCATGGTATGCACATATTAAGGGGTCTCCATTCTCAGTGGGACAACTGTTTATTCTTATTCTGGTCTTAGCCCTGGACCTAGTTAAAAGGCCTTTTTCATTGTCTAAAACAGTACTGTAGTTGTGCAGGTGGTCGGATGTGTTTATGACAGGAAGGGACGCATCGTGAGGATAAAGTTAACTTGAGACCTCCATTCGGAACTCACTTAACATATATATGTAGTACACACATCTGGGGTCTCTAATCTCTGTGGGGCTACTAATTGGTCGCTTTTAAGCATAAGGGGGCAATCCCCAAAAATTCTGTTTTGAGAAAATCGAAGGTAAAGTTTTGGCCCTTGTTCGGTTTCTTTAAAAGACAAGGAGAGTTTTTTTTATAACCAAACAAATATACACACCAATAAAACCAAACTTCTCCTATAGGTAGGGCAATATCCACTTTTGGAGTCTGTCAAAATTTTTGGAAACACCAAAATCTGGGTTAGTCCGCTTGTCCTTAAAAGCGACCAATTTACAACTTAATTGACACGATACGCACATAAGGGGTCTCCATTCTCTGTGGGAACACTGTTTATTCTTATTCTGGCCTTAATTAAGTTGTAAATTGGTGTTTGCCCTGGACCTAGTTAAAAAGACTTTTTCGTTGTCTTGTTGTTGTTGTTGTTGTTGTTGTTTTCAAATCCCTTTAGCTGCGAGCATTTCGTTCTTGGCAGCGCAATGCCTCCCTCAAGTAACCACATGTCCTTGTCATCTGGTCAACGCCAGAGTAGAGCAGGCTGCGTGTAGGTGTGTGTAGGAGCTTGCGTCGAAGAACTGCCAGGTTTGGGCAGTGAAGGAGAAGATGTTCAACGGTCTCCTCGTGGTAGTCACAGTGTCTGCAATGGGGTTCTCACATGGGGTTGATTCTGGTCATGTGCTCGTTGTCTTAAACAGTACTGTAGTTGTGCAGGTGGTTGGGACGTGTTTATGATAGGAAGGGACGCATAGTGTGGTTAAAGTTAACTTGAGCCCTCCATTCGGAACTCACTTGACAGTGTACGCGCTTCTGGGGTCTCCAATCTCTCTGGGGCCACTAATTGTTCGCAGTAACGGCATGTGTGAAAGACATGTGTGACCTATTAGAACGGGGGAAGGGCAAGGGAGGGGGGGGGGAGAAGGGT
>NW_004798097.1:236608-238052 GCF_000002075.1 Aplysia californica | reverse complement strand
CACAAACAGACACACACACCCACACCCACACACACACGCACGCGCGCACACACACGCAAGCACATACACAAACACACACGCGCGCATACGCGCACACACACACACATACACATACACGCGCGCGCACGTGCACGTACACAAATAAACAAACACATGCACTCATTCCCTCTCTCACGCACTAATGTACAGGGTGATAAAAAAAAACTTTACAACTTTTTTTCTAAATATCTCGAGCAAATGTTGTTCTAGAAAGATGAAATTCGGAACAGATAAACTTCATTCAAAAGAATTTTGCTTGACATAAAATTCATACAGAATTTTTTTTTTCAGAAGGCAAAAATCATAAGAAAAAAACACCCCAAAACGCAAAATGCGCCAATTTTAACAAAGACACTCTCGCAAAGAAAGTCATGAGACGATTTATTTGATTTTTGTCTTCTTTTTCTCTATAACATTTAATTGTTCCCACCTTATGACATTAAACAATATTTAATTTCTTTTATGAATTAAAGAACTAACATTTTTGTTCTGGAATTCCTAAAACAAATGCTCCGCATGTCCACCTTTGGACTCCGAAGATCTTTTAACGCGTTGTTTGAAATGCTCGATGACGGACAAACACAGTTCCCGCGGAATGTTTCTCACTTCATCACGGATTGCTTGTTTCATAATCTCAATGTTTTCAAACTGGTTTTGAAATATCCTGCCCTTCAGTTAGCCCCACAAGAAAAAGTCTAAAGGATTCAGGTCAGGAGAATGCGGAGCCCGAATGTGTTCACTTATGCGACTGATCACATGATCTCCAAAGTGCTCAACTAGCCATTTTGTTCTTGTTTTTAAAAGAGTTTTACGGCGCTTGCAACTGCATAATAAGGTCATTCAGCTTGCCATGTCATTGATCCGACAGAAACGTGTGGATTAGCCCCCGTCTTGCATGAACCACTGGTGTTGGCGATCCAAGTACCGGTGTCTCCCCAGATCCGTCCAGAATTTGTAACGACATGTTGTGGTAATGCGTACTGGAGCGTAGTGTAATAAAAGGGAACAAAAGCACACACAAAAATTTTTAATGAGTTGATTTTTTAATGCGCTTATACTGCAGAATTATTTAGTGGAATCATCTAAAGTGAATATCAGTCAAATTCCTTTTGAATGAGGAATATTGTGTTCAAATTTGAAGACGAAAGCTTCAGTGTGGAGTAGGAAAATATTTACGAAAAAAGTTGTAAAGTTTTTTTAGGATCACCTTGTATTTATACCTGTCACAAACAAAGTCATGAGCACGGATACACACACTTTCTTTCTCTCCCACCAACCCCTCTCCCCCCTCTCCAATTTTACTCTCTCTCTTTATCTATCTATCTATCTATCTATCTATCTATCTATCTATCTATCTATCTATCTATCTATCTATCTATCTATCTATCTATCTATTTATCTAAAA
>NW_004798097.1:231569-235274 GCF_000002075.1 Aplysia californica | reverse complement strand
CTCTCTCTCTCTCTCTCTCTCTCTCTCTCTCTCTCTCTTTCTCTTTCTCTTTCTCTGTCTCTGTCTTGCATGCCCCCAAACATAGTACACTCATTCTTTCTATTTTAAAAGGGCATTCAAAATACTCAAAGATTATTGAAAATCATTGCTTTTATAATAATTTCAATGTTGTTGTTTTTCTAAATAAATGTTTGACTAAAAGATCCAAAAGCAAATCTTCTGGTTTATATTTGCAACTACAAGTACAAGTCGTTTTTTGTAACCCACCAAATTATCGCTTTCGTCAGTCCGCTTTAAAAAAAAATCAAAGATTTTACTTTTAAAAATTGTGATCTACGAACACACACACACACACACACACACACACACACACACACACACACACACATATCAGTATAAGCTTGTAGATTACATTCAGGGACTGTCTTGACGTCTCCAAGTGAGTCTGAAAAAGTACTCACCCGTGTTTAGGCTAACATCAAAGGAAACGTGTCGGAACATTAGTTTGCAGTGACCTTTATGAATGGGCTTTTAGATTCTGTGGGTCATCCAGTTTTCAGACCCGCAAGCAAAGATCTGCTCCCCTGCTGGTGGGGAGGTCCCATAGTTTTACTATGGAGGAGCAAAGAATACCTGCGGAGGGCCAACTATCCAACCCAGTAAAAAACAGTAAGTTACAGAAACACAGACAAACTCAGCTTTTTATTTTTCGATCTTGGGAGATGGAGGAGCTTCTGCATCAGCAGGAATAATGAAGGACAGCAGACAAAGCCGAAAGGGCTAGAGATCAAGAGAAAGACCTCGTGGAACCTGGAGGAGAATCACAGAAATCGATGTACAGAAAAGTGGGAAGACATGGAATAACATCAAGAGGCTAGCCCAGGATAGAGAAAGGTGGAAGGTGTTTGTCCGTGGCCTATACCCTGGTGCAAAGTGAGAAAGGCAATGATGATGATGATGCAAATATCTGAGAAGATTAAACAAAGCGATTAATTGTTTGTATCTTGTTTTGACCGAGATCAGACCAAAGGGATCAACCTAAACTGGACAGAAAAATGGGCAAGGGTATAAGATAAAATAAGGTACTTCTTTATTGTCCAGATCCTGGCACATTGGTTTGGTGTTTCACCACGTGTACACATAAACACCCCCCCACACACACACACTCACGCGCACACTCAGACGCACACACACACACATGTACACACACACGTAGGCTTACAATCACATGCATAATATAAACGAGCAGCAATATAAACGATAATAATCGTAAGCAAGATACACACTCAATGTTATTTTGATGCATGCTCTAAGGCCGTAAGTATACTTATACAAGACGGTTAAGATGGAAGCATTTTGATAGATGGTGGTAAAAATGACCTTCTATTATCTTCCTTTGTTACAGATCAGAAGCCTTGGTCTTTTACTTCTGGCTGGTGTTTTTATTTGGGGTAACAGGGATGTTTGTGTCTAAAAAGATGGAAGTAATTTTTTTTGGGTGCTAACTGTTATGTATTAATCGGGAAAATTATTTGTGAACGTGAAGCACTAGAATAAACCGCCAATTTGAACACGAGTTTTAGACTTGAAGAATACATTTTTCAAAATAACCTAGACCATACACTGTCATGGCCACCGCTCTTTACCCGCTATAAAAACTTCACTGAGAAGCATGCTCACAATGGGTGTCCAAATGAAGGGTAAAATACCAGCATCACTGTACTCAAGCACGCACGGCACCTTCCCCATTTGCCTTTTTCGAGGGGGGGGGGGGGGGGGCTCCAAATTGAGTTAAATGGTGCGCTCTCTAGTGAACCGGATCTTCGTCAGAATCCAAGATCTAGGATTTTATGATACAAGGCTATGAGACGCGTGCACTCTTCTCCACTTCCGGTCGTTGTTCATGTATCTGCCAGTCTGTGTAATAAGCAGAAACATTAACAACCCGTACAACGACCTACTTTTTACAGTCCGTTTCCAGTGGACATCTTCTGAGCACCAAATTGCGAACATTTTCCAGAAGAAATACCAGAGCAGGCCATCGGTAGCGGGAAAATAAGAATCTTGAAGTAAAACGTGCCGAATTCTTTCTCCTCACTCTTCTTGGTCTCGACTTTGACGTGAGGGAGGTGACCTCATCAGTCACTGACTGGATCGAGACATTTCCCTTTTTTTCCTGTCCTGCGAAGTTATTTAGGCTAAAGACAATGTAAAAGTCAGAAAATGACTGACGGCAGATTATAAAAATATGTAATTTTTCTTACACCTGGAACCGATTATTAGCCCTTTAACCCTTTTTGTACCGCGAAATAATCTGTATATTAGGGTAAAAAAAAAACAGTGTAGGGAAGGGCACCGATGTTTCGATGCTTGGTACAGAAAGTGTGAAGCAACCAGCTTCCCGGTGTGCAATCTTTATGTGAATTAATTACCAAAGCGGGGTGATATTTAACTTTTTGGGGGTGGGGTAATCTACAAAATTTTTACCTGAAAACATGATTTTGTTAAAAAGAGAAAATCGGCGTTTTTGTGTTCACTATCTCAGAGATTTGCTGGTGAAAGTTTTCTGCGTTCTTCAGTTAATCTGGTGCATGCCAAAGTTGTGTTCTTCCAACCCTTGTATGGGAACTTATGTGAACGGGCGATCGCCGTGCCGAGTTGTCTATGTGTACTTAGATGCGATCGATACCTACAAGAACCAGATAGTGCAGTGTGAGGTATTCGGTGCCCGGATTGCACGAATTCATATCGACAAAGAAGCAGCTTTGGCCTCCCAGATGCCAAACTTTATCAAAATGAAAAATTATTTCATCGGAGCTCGGCAGGGTAAAGACGGCGCTTACAGATGGGAGAATTCCAGCCTAGTTGGTAATTTTGATGCCGACTTGTGGGGTTGGAACCCTCTTCTAAAGGAAACCTCGAGGGTCGCATCGTACTGCTTGGCTCTTAACATGACGAAAAAATGGGGCAGAATACCTTGTGGTCAACCGTCACCAGCTATATGCCAACTGTGCGTTGTTCCGAACCCACCTTTGGATTCTTGCTTCGTGCACTGTGTCTGCCCGGGCGGTAAAGTGCTGTGTAAAACCAAGGGGGGTCGATGTGAGAAAGGGTGTGCGTTTGCTCGATCGGGCGAGTTGTGCGACCAAACGCCATGTCCCGTCGACAGGTTTGGGGAAGGATGTAAATACCTGTGTTACTGCAACAATAACACAGCCTGCGACTTGGTCACAGGAGAGTGCCCGTCAGACTGTCTGTATGGATGGACTGGGAAAGCGTGTAATAAAACCTCCTGCGGCCTGCACACATTCGGCGCCACTTGTGATCGCTACTGCTACTGCCACAATGACCAGCAGTGCGATCCCAACAACGGAGATTGCTTCACAGGCTGCCACAGAGGAGCCTACGGAAGCTCGTGTGTCCAGTCCAGTTGCCCTACTGGTTTGTATGGACATCGCTGCCGAAGGTCGTGCCACTGCAAAATCGGCACCGCGTGCTCCCAAACGGATGGCCTCTGCTTCATGCCCGGTTGTGTGAACCGCCATTGGAAAGGTTTGAGCTGCAACGAGACCAAGTGCTACACGGGGTCATTTGGCCTCAACTGTCTAATGTTCTGCGCTTGCAAAAACAGGTGGGTGTGCGTGCGCATGCGTTGTGAGAAGGTGTGTGTGTGTGTGTGTGTGTGTGTGTGTGTGTGTGTGTGTA
>NW_004798097.1:224801-228748 GCF_000002075.1 Aplysia californica | reverse complement strand
AGATTAGAGGTGTTACAAGAGATTTACACACATAAAAAAAAGAAGAAGGGGAGATAAGGACGATAGATGTTTGATAGGAAAGAAGAAGCAGCAAACCACATCAGAGCACCCGACAACCTCCCACTCCTTTCTCAGACTGCCAAGAGCCAGGCATGTGGGGTCAGGAATGCAAGACACCTTGCGAGGACTCCAAGTGTTCCGTCTGCGATAGATGGGAAGGCAACCACTGTCACGAGTGCAGAGATGGTTTTGAGAAGACGCCAAAAAACACGTGCTCACCGGGTGAGGACTGAAACATGAGCGAATTTCTGAATGCTTCTTTTTATTTGGTTATCTTTTGGTAAGTGTTTTACGGCACTCGCAACTACATAAGGTCATGTAAGTGCGCGGGACTCATTGAACTTTTTTAGTTTGTTAGGAATTAACTTTGAATTTTGTCCTGGTGGCGGCCGAAGTTTACTCTTATCCATTTTGGTCCACCAATGGATCTTTCATCTGTGCAACTTGCACTCAACACCTCCGAATTTTTTTTTTACTTATCCGAGAAGGCTAGGTGTTAGATCTTACCTATCTTAAGACCAGACGTGTGGCTCAAAGACAGCAATAAGTTGGACCCAAGGTTTCTTTTTTTATAGTTAGGGTTTTACGACGCTCGCAACTGTATACGGTCATATGAGCGCGCGAAGGTTTCTGAAGGTTTGCGTGTTTTGTAGTGGCTCGGTAACTACAGGCAAAGATCCTACACTACGAGATGGTTCACGGAACCCCCCCAAAAAAGCGTCCGCGGCAATACACATCTATTCTCAGATGGCGATGTAGTCGCTGTTTTGAAGCTCTTTTTCGTTTCCCCAGAAGAAGAATAGGAATTGCATCTCCTTGCTCATGAAGGTTGACTGCTGTTCGTTGGTCTACGATCAGCTGTTCGCAAGTACATGTACGCGCTTATTCTCAGGGGGTGCCATCCTGATTTTGAGGACGCCTTTTCATAAGTTCAAATAGAGGAGTGAACCATCTTGTAGTGTTGGATCTTTCCTGATTTTTGAAAGCTTGGAATCGTTGGAATCAAGTTCGAACCCAGTTACTTACAATTGATGAGATATTTGACGGGGAGGTTATGGTTTCTTCCAGGGGTTCCGACACCCTAGACAATTACAGTTACCTCCGGCGAGTAGTGAGTGCTTCTTTCTGTTGAGTTGGGACTTCTAGAATTATTACATGATTACTTCCGGGGAATAGCAAGTGGGGCGTTCTGACAAAATGAGTTAATTCTCGGATGGATTTTAACCTCATAGACACAGATATATACCTCAAATTTTTAGGTTTAGTTTGTTAGTCGTATTATATGAAATGAAAACTAAATCTATTTAACTCGAAGAAAATCACATTATCTCAAGATAACCTCGTTTCCAGAACACGACGAGACATAAAAATGGATTGAATAAGTGTTTGAGAAAGTTTGTTCAGGATCAGGTGGAAAGACAAGGCCACTGTCGAGGATAATATATCAAGACATGGGAGACGCTGTGTAGTAGTAAGGTTTACTTTCTTGTACTGTGTGAGCGTCCAGTCCAGGTAGTAAGTCAAATACATTCTGAATACGGGTCTCAAATTTACTTTAACCCCGGGTTTGTTTGTTTTTGTTTTTGTTTTTGTTTTTTGTTATTTTGTTGCTTTGTTGGTTTTTTCAGTGTTTTGGGTTGTTGTAGTTTGTTTTTTTTGTGGGGGGTGTTAACGTTTCTCCACGATTAAGCACTGCAGGCCTATAATTTCGGAACAATTTCAGCTTCCTGAGAATAATCAATCCCGTCAATAGTCGTATAATATCCTAGACTGGACACTCTGGTGTACTTCTGGTTCACATTAGAGCAAACCATTTGACTCTATTTGGAGCCAAATGACTGGTAAGGGGGAATGGTTACGCGTTCACACAACTACCGTGACACTGTCTAGTGTTCTGTCCCATCGTTTGACTTCCTTTCTTTTACTTTTTATAGCTTTCTGTATCCGGAATCGAGGATTAAAACTTACTCTTACCTTTCCTTTTCTTTTTTTTCTCTTTTTAAATTTCTTCTTGCTTCCGACGTGGAGGTCTGAAGTTCACTTTAACCTTTCGCTCTTTGCTTTTTTTCATTCAACATGGATGCCCTAAAGTCCACTTTTTTAAAATTACCTTTCCTGTTATAGCTTTCTGTATCCGAAATGGAGGTCTAAAGTTTACGCTTACTTTTCATTTTTTTTTTTTTATTATTCTTTTCTTTTCTTTTTCTTTTTTCCTTTTCGTTTTTTGAGGGTGGCTGGCGGGTGCTCTGGTGTGGTTTGCTCCTTTTTTCCTATCAAACATCTCTTGTCCTCATCTCTCCTTCTTCTTTTTTATGTGTTTGTTACTCTCTTGTAACACCCCTAATCCCCTGGCGCTCATGTGACCGTATGCAGTTGCGAGCGTCGTAAAACCCTCTACTAAAAAACATTTCCTTCTTTTTTTTCTTTTTTTTTGCCTCTCTGTTTCCGACCAGAGTGCATTGACGATCGTGTGTGGGGCGACACGTGCGCTCGACCGTGCGAAGATAAAAACTGTGCGAAGTGTCGGAAGTTTGATGGTTCTCATTGCGTCGTGTGTGAGGATGGCTATGTGATCACCCCTACCAAAAACTGTTCAAAGGGTGAGTGCAGTTCGTTTCTTGTGTTTGTCAGTTGTTGGTGGGTTTTTTTTGTTGTTTTTTTGGTCTTTTTGTTGATGTTGGTGGTGGTGGTGGTGGGTTTTGGGGGTTTTTTAGGGGGCTGTTGGTGTTCTTTTTAGTTTTGGTTTTTTCTTTGCTTTTTTAGTCTCTGTTTGAGTATGGGATTTATTTCGTTTTAGTTTGGGGTTTGGCGTTTTTTATTTGTTGTGTTTTGTGTGTTTGTTTGTTGTTAATGTTTGGGTTTTTTTTTCTTTTTTTCTTTTTTGGGGGGGGGAGGGTACTTGTTTTTTGTGTGTGTAGTGTATCGAATATGTTTGTGTATGTTTGTGTTTGCGCGCACGTGTGTGTGTGTGTATGTATGTGTGTGTGTGTTTGTGTGTGTATGCAGTGTGTGAGTGTGTGTGTGTGTGTGTGTGTGTGTGTGCGCGTGCGCGCGCATGTGTAAGCGGTGAGTGTGTGTGTGTGTGTTTGTGTGTGTGTGCATGCAGTGTGTGTGTGTATGTGTGTGTGTGTGTGTGTGTGTGTGTGTGTGTGTGTGTGTGTGCGGATACTGTGTGTGTATGAAAGTCTGTAGTATGCATGCTCTACTTGTTTGTTTTGTTTTTATTGTGTTTTTGGGGGGGGGTTTGTTGCATTTGGGTTTTTTTTTATTCTTTGGCGAGTGTTTTACGGTGTTCGCAACTGTATAAGGTCATATGAGCGCGCGTGACACATTAAAAATATTCAGTTTGTAGGAAATTTTGCATTCTGCCCGGGGGGCGGCCGAAGCTTACTCAAATCGATTTTGAACCTCCAAGGGATCTTTAACATGCGCAACTTGCGCACGGGACTTCCGAGACTTTTCGCCCTTATCCGAAAAGGTTATGTGTAGATCTTACCTAACATAAGATCAGGGGTGTGCCTGAAAGACAGCAGTAAGAAGGAGTCAAGGAGCAGCAGTTGAAAGACTGCAGAAAGAGGTAGGAGCCCAAAGGGGGCAAAGGGGGCGTGGGAGGGGGCATAAAGTGAAGGCGAAAGCAGACGACAGTATCTTGTTAGAGAGCAGAAAAGGATGTGAAAGGAGAAAAATTTTTAGAAGAAATTTTCCGTCTCTATACGGATTCGAATCCGGGACCTATTGATTGAGAGATGATCACCTTAACCTCTATACCACGAGAGCCCCCACATGTTCTAATGTTTACTCGAGTGAGTATAATTTGTGTATATGTATGCACGTGCGTGTGTGCGTGTGTGTGTGTGTGTGTGTGTGTGTGTGTGTGTGTGTGTTTG
>NW_004798097.1:220858-223269 GCF_000002075.1 Aplysia californica | reverse complement strand
TAAATTTTAAAAATCGATTTTTTAAATTTTTATTTAAAGAATAAAAAAAATCACCAACCCTGGAAATAAACCAACGACAGAAATGGCTACTTTGCACCATGATTTCAAGAACAGATAAAATGCCTATGAAAATAAGAGTGGTCTGACATAGGTCTCTTTCTTTAGTTTTAGTAGAGCTTTTACGGGCACTCGCAACGGCGTAAGTTCATATGAGCACCAAGGGGTGGGTGTCAACAGAGAAGTCAATACAAGCGCTCTCGTGGCCTAGAGGTTAAGGTGTTTGCCTCTCATTCAAAGGTCCCGGATTCGAATCCAGGTAGCGACCGAAAAATGATCTTCTCTAAAATTGTTTCCTTTCACCTCTCTAGCATTTAGCAATGTTCTGTTGTCTGCTTTCGTCTCCACTTTCTAGCCCCACCTCGTCACCTCCTTAGCCCCCCTCCTCTGGACTCCTGACTCTTTCTAAAGGCTTTCTACTGCCATTCCTTAGCTCCTTACTGTTGTCTTTACTTATCTTCTGGTAGGACAGAACTTCACCTAGCCTTCTTGGACAAGGGCTAAAAATCTTGGAGGTCTCGTGTGCAAGTTGCGCACGTTAAAGATCCCTTGGTGGTCTAAAATCGATAAGAGTAGGCTTCGGCCGCCGACCGGGCAAAATTCAAAATTTCCTACCAACTGAAAATGTTTAATGTGTCCGGCGCGCTTATATAACCTTAAGCAATTGTGAGCGCCGTAAAACACTTACCAAAAGAAAGAGGAAGAAGGAAGATGTCAACACGGGGAATCAGGCTTACTCTGCTCACCTCTCTAGCTTCAACAGCACAAAGTCTGCTTCGACTAACAAGGCACCCAGGAAATAGCAGGTGACAAGAGTGTGACAAACATACAAAAGAAGTAGAGAAAAATGATTGCAGTAAAGATTCGGAAAGAAAAGAAACAGTTCCCCTTAGCAATTCAGGCACAGTTACGAGCATGACATTGATGAATCAGCCCATTTACAATTCTACTGTTCATAAAAAAAATGTTAATGTCCCCCTTTGAGAATGGCCTACAGACACTTCAGTCAGTAGCACCTCCCCGAGGGGTACATAGATCTCGGAAAAAAAACAGGACTTTTCTTTTTCAGAAAATAAACCTATGAACTAGACGTCGGTTCCAGTTACGAGAAAATTCACCAGAAAACTGTTCGGGGATTTAAACCTTTGTTTGACGATGAGAAGAATCCCAAAGGAAGAATTATGTTCTGAATTGTCTTCAGGGAAGCGTAAAGTTGGCGCACAAAAAAGGACTACCCAAGACACCCTGAAAATGCCTCTGAAAGACTTCAATATTAATCACTCCACATGGGAAAGCCTGGCTCCTGACTGACCCAGTTGGAGACAGCCAGTCATATGTATCAAATCCTTCTGATTTTGTTGTTGTTGTTATTGTTGTTGCTGTTTCGTTTTTGCGTTTTCTTCTTTCCCTTTTGCCGCCTCATTTAATTCTTCTTCTCATAACAGCCATAGTCGTGGGAGGTTGGAGGGTGCTCTCATGCGGTTTGCTCCTTCTTTCCTATCAAATATCTACCGTCCTTGTCGCTCCTCTTTCTTTTTGTGTTTGTTACTCATCACTGACTCAATGAGCACACTACAGAAGATACAGAAAGGGATGCTGTATGTGGACTGGAAGGCTACGATCATGGAGAACAGCCTGGAAAGAGTGGCCTGGATCTTCTGCCCGGGCCACGAAGGGGAAACTGGCAACGAGAGAGCAGACAAGCTGGCTGGAGAAGCAAAAGTGGGAGGGAATTTGATACTGGACCCACCAACCATCCTAAGGGAAAATTTGAGGAAGAACAGGGCAGATAGCGGTTCCCACACCCTAGGTAGATTGAAGGAGAGGGGGGTCCAAAGAGGAGAAGAGAGGGGAAACACAGCCATCTGTGCGGATGAGTCCGACGGATCTCCAACCACATTATGATAGGGACTATAAGCAGACAGACTCTGGGATGGATCCTGAAGAGGAGGGGGGGGGAGAGCAGAGATGGACATGGTCCGACTGTAGTGACCCCAACACTGTAGAAAAGGTGTGACAATGTGTGTATTTGTTACTCCCTTGTAATACCTCTAATCTTCGGCAGTTATACAACATTATTATGTTGCAAGTGCCGTAAAACTCTTATTTTTTTGTCCACAGATATTTACATCGCTACCGAAGGTGATATTAAAATAGAAGGCAGCCATTCGATCACTATGGAGCTCACAGTTGCGTTGATTCTGGAAACTGCTGTCTGCATCGCTTTGTATTATATGTGCGGGTAAACAAATCAATGTCCTTTCGTTAGTTTTCCTGTCTGTAAGCGTAAGAAGAATACCCGTCGAAAACCCATTTATATAGCGCATATTATAGGTGAGTATATCATTTTATAT
>NW_004798097.1:212390-220098 GCF_000002075.1 Aplysia californica | reverse complement strand
CTCTTTCTATAAAGTTCAGAGACCCCCCACCCAGCCTTCTTTTATTTGTATGTTACCATCTTGTAACACCTCTTACCTTCGGTACTTATATGACCTAATTGTGTTGCAAGTGCCCTAAGACTCTTACGAAAAAACTTTTGCATGATATGGTCATAATATACTGATACATAATCAGCATCAGGTTTGTCCTGCCCAGACATTGGTATTTACATTGAATTCTCCATTCCTCTATGACATTCGATGCCCTCATGGATGAGTTGCTATTCTTTGTGTTGGCTGCCCAGGTCTTCATCACATTTTAAAACCTTGTGCGTCGGTGCCCTATGGCTTTCTTCCCTTCGATGTTTTCCTCTGTTATGATTAGCTGTTCTAATTCTCTTTTTCTTTATTATATCTCGTGAATTGTATCTATCTTACCTTTATTGTCTTTATGAGTAGTGATCTTTTCATGTTTTCCATTTTTAGCACTTCTTGGTTTGTCACTACATTTTCAGCAGTTTCGATATGAACAACATTTCTGTTGCTTCTAGTATAAAAAGAACTGACAAAATGTGCGCCTACTATAAATTACTTTCGGAGTAATATAGCCATTATAGCGTTTCTATTTGGCGCAATGAGGGTCATCTTTTTGCGACTATTTTAGGCCATCTTTGGACTTCTGATGCTTTCATATAGCCCAGGTATTTGAACTGGGTTAACTATTGTAAATGTATAATGGCACACAAATAGCCTATCAAAACGAACTTTATACATGTAGTGCTGATTCATTGCTTCTGTGTACTCAGGGGGAAAAAACGTCTCCTTTCAGTTGCAGCAACCGCGTTACGAAAGACAAGCGCCAGCAATGCATCTGTGCGCTTTGAAAAAAAAAATTTCACGTTTCCTTTCAGATGCCACAAACGGGGATATGTGAACAAGGAAAAACGGCGCAACAACTGTAGTATGGACCATCAATGGGTTGAAGGGGCCCTGCAGAGACGTTCTGTGTTCGTGGCCAATGCTCAGGAGATGGAGAGATTGGAGGATGAGGAGAGGCAGGCGAAGGAGTTGCAGGAGTTGAAGATGTTGAATATGTTAGACCAAAGCCGAAGTAAAGATGGGGGGACAGGGGATGAGGGAGGAGGAGAAAATGGCAACGAGGAAGACAACTTGCTCGAAGCGAAGTCGAAGGGGAGGGTAGATGATCCTATCTGATCCTTTTTGCCCTGTGAATCTTTAGAGAATGTTAGCCATTAACTCTTTAATGTCGTAGTGGCAGGCCCGGATTTAGGCATGTGATAGGCGTGCTTAAGCACAGGGCCTCGGAGCCAGGAGGGGGGGGGGGACCTCGGGTCAACGGGAAACTATGACCAAATGGGCCTCGAGTTGGGGACGGTAGCAAGAAACAGGTGTAAAAATTGTGATAAGAAGAAACAACATGCAATAAACGAAACGTCGCTAAAGACTCAATTCCTTTAATTAAAACTGAAAATAATTATTTTGGCCCCTAAAAGAGTATCTGGTAACATCCGATGTACACAAGCTTTGCTTGCCAAATGCTGTGTTGGACTGGAGCAATGCCATTCTACGTAAATCTAGTCCAGGACTATCCTCCTTCATCGATGTACTAGACTATAGCATCTTATTGTATTGTAACCAAAGATAATGTAACCTAGATCTAGAATCAAGATTCTACGGGTAAGGTAGGCTGGGATAACATGGTTTCAGCACCGATAGATCTTATCTCGACTAGAAAAAAGATAAAGTGATGCATTTGATGAAATGAAGGGTAAGTGTCAGTCAGAGCGGGGTTAGAGCGGGGTTTGGCATTCAGAGGAGATGAAGAAACTTTTATTTCACCAAACAATGGAAACTTCATGGGATTGTTAAGCTAGAGTTTATTGCCAAGTTCGACCCGTTTCTACATGAGCACATCAAGCAGCATGGCAACAGAGGGTCTAGTCAAACATCTTATTTGTGAAAAACAATTTGGGAGGAAATAATACAACTGATGGCCGAAAAAGTTAGAAGTTCGATTATCAATTACATCAAACAAGCTGGGTACTTCAGTATATCAGTGGACTCGACACCCTATGTTTCAAATGTTGACCAATAACTCTCATCGTTAGATTTGTATCTCCCGAGGATGGGATTCCTACTGAGGGGTTTTTACATTTTTTTAAACTTCAAGACGACACGGGAAATGGCATGGCAGAGCTGATTCTTAATTATTTTAATGAAATTGGAATAGATTTCAGTAAATGTAGAGATCAGTGATTCAACAAGGCAGCCAACATGGCTGGCGAGTATAATGGAGTCAAACAAAGAATATTTGAGGAAAACAAATTTGCAAAATTCGTTCCACGGGCCGGCTATTCTCTTTACCTTATATGGCGTGCCGTTGTTAATTCACGCTTGGAGGCAGTTAATTTCTTTGGGATCGTAAACGAATTATACTGTTTTTTCTCTGCTTCAACAAAACGGTGGGCCACTCTAAAACGCTTCTTTTTTTACCAAAGTCAAGAGTCGTCCAACATTTATCTGATACAAGGTGGGAGGCTCACGCAAAAGCTACTTCTTCAGTTAAGGATAGTTACCCTCAACTAATAGATAATAGATAATAGGCTTTACCAAGCATTCAAGATGATACCAATGAGAAGGGTGGTACCAGACGAAAGGCCAGAATTTTGCATCTAAAGATGAAAGAAAAAAATGGGAATTTGTCTTCATGCTACATCTTTGGACAATTCTGCTTTAACGTTTCAACAAAGTCAGAAAGACATTGCAGAATCCTGAAGTGACGTTGAATACTTGTGCAAATCTTTATACTTCTCTGCAAGACTTTCTCTCAACAGCTAAGGATAACTTTGACGAAATTTAGCAAAATGCACAGCAAACAAACATTGCCAGGTGTTGACTACAAAACCCCCAGAAGAAAAAGAAAAAAAATACACGTGCGGGTGATGGCCCTTCTCCCAACGCATTAGACAACACGCCTGCAAGTGAAAGGTTCAAAATAAAATCTTTCTTTACAACAATTGACGCTCTCTCATCCAATCTCATGAAAAGAGCTACTGTATACAAAGAAGTTTCAAGGCAATTTTCATTCTTGCAAAAATTAGATCAAAGCAGAATGAAAATTCATACAATGTTGAAAAACTGAGTACACAATACCCGAATGATGTGGACCCTTACTTTGCGTAAGAGCTTGTGCTCTTTCAGCGATATCTCTGAAACAATACATCCTGAAAAAGAAAAACATGGCTACCAAGACATGTTTAAAACGTGCTCACAAAAGGCAACATTCAAGCAGCTTTCCCCAACGTCGAGATCACCCTCAGACTACATGTATTTCTTATCCTGATGGTGACAAACTGTAATGGCGAGATATCGTTTTCAAGACTGAAAAGAATAAAGAATAAAGCAAGATCTACAATGGCCCAGGGGAGGTTATCAGATCTCAGCATCTTGAGCATTGAGTCAGACAAACTCAGGAAACTGGATTTCAATTACACCACTGAGGCCTTCGCAGTAAAATAGCTAGAAAAAAGCCTGCGTAGTTTAATATTATAGGGTAAGACTTGTTCATTTATGACGTATTTTGCGTAACTATCAGCGGCAGCGGAGGCGTAGGCAGCTGCAACAACAACAGCAACAATAGCAACAACAACAACCATAACAAGCGAACATGTTTCTTTTTTATTTATTTATTTTTGGCAGGATAAGGTTGTTGGGGGGTTGTTGTTTTTTTTTTGGGGGGGGGGGATGACTAAAAAAGGGGGCGGGGCGGGGGTGGGGGTAGGGGGCTCCAGCCGATCAGTAGCACATGGCCTCGAGTTGCCTTAATCCGGGCCTATGTAGTGGATATAATATATCGGTACCGTAGAATTGCAAAGTTCTATCTGCCCCAGGCCCAGTTTTGATAAATTAGATGTGTAAAATTTTGAGTTTCACAACATTTCCAGACTTTTCGGATGTAATTATTTGACTATCTTGATAAAGACTCCGAATAATCTTACGAGTTTGATACATTGTAGAGCAGATAGAACATTTGGTTTCTCAACCCATGGTCTTAGTAATTCAAAACGGCCAAAAATGTCGGACAGAACTCTGTAATTCTAAGGGAGCAATACGTCCGACGGCAGACCAAAAGCCTTGGTGTGGCACATTCGAACATTCTTACACATCTCAGAAACACAAATCTAGTGCATTTTGTAGAATGTGTGCTGCCTTCTATCTCTTTTATGTTTCACATAAATGTTAAAAAAACATGAATTCTAAAACAAATTATTTGAATAACGAAGTTATTTAAGTAACCCAAAAGACCGCTTTTTGAAAGATTATCAAGGGCGATACGTGAGTCTGTCCCCGTAGAATTATGCAAATTTAGATGGCCAAGTTATGCCCACAAAAAATGCCAAATTATGCAAAAATTATGCAAGTTACCGTAACACCATTCGCGACATGTTTTACACTTTTTCAACACGAATTTTCATGATTTTCATGTTTTATTTTCAGAAAAATTTGAAACAGAACATATCAGTATCAGTAATTTGTTGTGTATTTGGAAAGAAAACAATAGACATCAGTAAAAAAACAAAACAACAACCAAGAAATATAATCTCTGTAACTTTCAGCTGTAGATCTAGATCTTGATCTATAGGGGGGAAAAAAATGAGAAAAAAAAAAATAAAGGACATCTGAGCCTCTGATGCTGGCACATTACTTAAACCAGGGACACCTGTCAAACATGAAACATCAGCAGATATGAAAACAACAACTTTTGATGGATGAACATGCTGAAGGAACAAAATCCCAACCCATAACCAAGATCTTCTATCAAGGGAAATAACCAACTTTTCACTTTAATGAGACGACTTATTACTATGATTATTTCCCTTTAGTAACATGGCGAGGCGTTAATTAATTGTTTTGTGGAAAAAAACGTGAAAAAACGCGGGGAATCCAAAATTATGCAAATGTTGCAGAATTAGGCGAAAAAACGCAGCCTCGCCGGGGCCGCACAATCGCATAATTCTAGGGGGACAGGTTAGTTATTTTGGTACCATGCTGGACTACGGAACAGTTAACCCTGGTTTGAATCTCAGACTGGGCATTCTTGAACTCAGGTCGTTTTGTGGAGTTTTTCAAGGCTCTCCTCAGTCCATTTGGTTCAATCCTATCTGAGATGGAGGTAGAATTCGGAGGTCCCGCCTCTTACATGACTTAATAGTGTTGATAGGGGCGTCAACCCTATACCCTTTTTGCACTAAAAGTCGTCAAATAACCAGAGTGTGTATCCTCACATAGTTAACGCAGATTATTTAACGCCTTGAGGACTCACAACGCTTGAGGACGCGCTGGATTGTGTTGCTGTTTCTGTTTGTTGTTGTTTTTGTTTTTTGTTGTTGTTTTTTTAGGGAGGGGGGGGCACCAACCTTATTCATATAATATACTCAGTGGCAATAGAAACTGTCCACCTGGAAAGAAGCCTGTATTGTGGTTATTATTCAACATATAGAAACACAAATTGACACGCACATATTTCAAAGTACGTCAAGAAGTGTTTTACCTTTTGCTTCTTGATCAAATTTTATATTGTGGCACAGCGTTAAGCACAAACTTGTACCCCTTGATTTCAAAATGTCACGTCAGTAAAGGGCTTTGTAGCCCTTTGCAATGGTGCAAGTTTTGGCATGTTCTGCGCATTGATCGAGTCAGTCTTTTCGTTTCTTATTTTAATTAATTGTTGTGGCATTCCATTCCACTCTTGAATCAAAGCTTATCCAAGTCGTTGCACTATATTGCTGTCGTTTTAGGAGCTACTTTTTAAGCCCAGTCTGTTCAAGCGTAATTTTGGGGGAAATGGCAAACGTTGGTCATTACAGGACCGCTTTGCTCGATGTCCGAATGTGTTATAACGCCGTTGTATCCTTCTATCGCTGATAACTCTTTCAGTGTTTGTATGAAATTAACGTGCACAGCTGGTCGTTGTGAGAAAGCGATCCCAAAGATACCTGAGGAGTGTTTGTCTGTCTTCTTGTGCAGTATCGACCTGTCGTCTGTCTGGTCTGGGTCTGTCAGGTGTAACTCCTGTGACTTGGAACCAATCTTTCAGGATTCAATGGTAGAGTGGAGGCAATGAATCTTTCGCGTCATTCTACGGGTCAATAGTACAGCTTGGAGTGTTCAAATTGTCCAACAGCGCTTCTCGGGGCTTTACCTTGGCATTTTGTAAAGCAATTTAAGTCGACAAAAGCCAGCTGGAATGTCTATGTAGCTTTGTTTTTCGGTTCTAATATCACTGAACACAATTTAGACGATTTCATAATTTCGGTGGAACTTAAGTTACAAACCATATTAATGTGTATGTGGGTCACGCGACCACGTGGTTAAATTTTTGTTCAGGAAAAAGATCAACGCAGAGTCATAATTGAGTACATGGTGAGTGATATGAACTAGGGCGCAGTTACAAAAAAACAAGTGGAAAGTTTCTATCGCCGTTAGGTATATATATTATTTTAGCTAATACGTGTATACTGGCAATCAAAAGAAAGGTTAAAATATATCTTTATCCTCTTATTTTTCTCTCATTTAGCGCCTCCTTTTATTTGTATGTTACAGTCACGACCAAGTAACACCTCTAATCTAATCTTCTCTACTCATCTATTATTTGTGTTGCAAGTGCTGTAAAACTCTTACTAAAACTAAAAAACAACAACTAAAGACCTCTCGTAGCACTGGCCAGCGCGCGTCTTATTGACTCCCCGAAAACTTTTCATTTTAAGTAAGTAGTTATGCAATCTCTTTTCACTTCCAGTGCGGCCTGCTGTTGACGGCCCTGTGATCAGCGTGTGTGAGTCAACATAGTTACAATGTTCCCAATACAAGTCGATTGTTCCTTTAATTGACATCTTTGTCGCCACCCATACATCATACATTGTGCTTGACCTAAAAAAAAAAATATATATAGACTCAGCTCGCTAAACACTGTTCTCAATTCACTCCCTTATTTTTTTTTGTGTAGACGTCTCTATTCAAGTGTGGTCTCCCACCCACATTGGTTTGAACTGCCATTTGTTTTTCGACAGTAGTTTGTTGACAGGTGCTCTGGCGTGGTTTGCTCTTTCTTTCATGTCAAACAGCTATCGTCCTTACCTCTCTTCCTTTAAAAACAATTGTTGTGGGTCCCATGTAACACCTCTAATTTTCGGCGCTTGTATGTCCTCATTGTGCTACAAATGCCGTTAAGTCTTAATAAAACTGAAAACAAAATTTTTCGACGGGTGTTCAGGCTCCGAATTAGAGGATGTTTTGAAAAATAAAATTGCAACTTGCGCTGTCGCTTAGGCAAACTATGGGTGGTTGGCGGCAGCTCTGGTGTGGTTTGCTTCTTCTTTGATATCAAACATCTATCGTCCTTATCTCTTCACCTTCTTTTTTATGTTAGTTACTCTCTTGTAACACCTCTAATCTTTTGGCGCTCATATGACCGTATGCAGTTGCGAGCGCCGTGAAACCTCTACTAAAACTAAGCTTAAGCAAACAGCAAATTAATGTGATAGCTTTGTTTAAGTCTTGAATGAAGATGTTGTCTCGCATGTACTAACGTATATGGAAACGCCTCAGTACGAAAAAGTTTAACTTACTTGCCTGTTGGTATAATAGATACATATAGTTAGCTGTCCTGTAAGCGTGTGCGTGTGATAAGCAAGTAGATGTGTGTGTG
>NW_004798097.1:209552-212290 GCF_000002075.1 Aplysia californica | reverse complement strand
AGATAGATAGATAGATAGATAGATAGATAGATAGATAGATAGATAGATAGATAGACCCCACTGTATGAAGGAGACACTGACATAATATATAGATGTTACTGCACCTTGTGACCCCGTTCCAGTGTGTATTCTGATGTATTTTTGTATATTAATGTGTGACCTCGTTTTATTTGTGTGTACTCATGTGTGTCTTCGGGGAAGGATGTGTGTCTGTGTGTCTGTGTGTTTGTGTGTGATGTCGTTTTTGTGTGTATACAGATGCGTGATTGTGTGTTTGTGTGTGATACCATTTTGTGTCTGTGTACTCATGTGTATCTTCTGGGGAGGATGTGTGTGTGTGTGTGTGTGTGTGTGTGTGTGTGTGTGTGTGTGTGTGTGTGTGTGTGTGTGTCGCGTGCGTGAATATTGTTCGTACATGCATTTATGTAAAACGCCTAGAGCTGTGTTTGCACGGGAGTGGGCGCTAAAGAAATGATCTTCATTATTATTATTATAACACATAGGCAGTGCAACTTATAGGTTTACTTTAAACTTTAACTGTTGGGCACTAGACTGAGTCTGAGTAATCTTACATGCGTTCGTTTTTATGTTTTTATGCCACACATATAGCTTTTACGCACTTCGCTGTCGTGAGAAGGAGATCCAACTTCGATATCCACGTGGGGATCTCAAGAATTTTTCGGTCTTTCTGATGGGATGTTGTATCCCCCTCAGTCTGGGTTGGCCTTGACCAATCCTTGTCCTCAGTGTTGGGGTCACTACAGTCGGAACATAATGTCCATCTCTGCTCTCCCCTCTTCAGGATCCATCTCAGAGTCTGTCTGCTTACTGTCTCCATCATAATCTGGTTGGAGATCCTTCGGCCAGGTCCTCACAGGTGGCCGTGTTTCCCATCTCCTTCAATCTACCTAGGGTGTGGGAACTTCTGTCATATTGTCAAGTTGTTCATTTCGAGTCTGTTGAGTGGGTGGTTGGCGGGTGCTGCTCTGGTTTTGTTTGCTCCTTATTTCTTATCGATCAAACATCTCTCGTCTTTTCTTTCCTCTTTATTTTTTTGTGTTTGTCACTCGCTTGTAACACCTCTTATTTCCGGCACTTACATGACCTAATAATTTTTTTTAAACCCACCCCTCAACCGTTACTAATACATAAAGAAAGAAATAAAGAAATAAAGAAATTGATTTTCGTTTGTTTGTTTATTTTATTTTTTAGCATAGAAAAACACATCAACGGTCATTTGGTGTTGGGAAAAAGTAAGACAGACGAACAGAGGTGCAGAGCCAACTACGAGGAAAAAAAGACCTACCACCAATTAGCACCCTCCAACCACCCACCTGTTTATTTTACTGGGTTCGAAGGGTTTGAACCGTTTTGTTGGTATCTGCCCAGGACAGGTTAGACGTGGCTTGCGACATGCTTAATTCATAAGAGTTGGCGTTTGCGTATATCACATACAGGGTGATCCCCCCCCCCAAAAAAAAAAAAAAAAAAAAAACAACGTACAACTTGTTTTGTAAATATCTTCCTCCGTACTGAAGTTTTGCGTTTCAGATTTGAACGTAACATTTGGAAACCAAAAGTCAAAAGGAATTTGTCTGATATTCATTTTAGATAAGTCCATTGAATGGTTTTGCTCTAACAACCCATATTCAACCTTGTCGCCATTTTCATAGCATGACGCACTAGTTCGCATTAGGCCTACCACTAAAAGTTGCAACAATGGTGCCCGATTGCAAGCTATAACAGTCTAACAAGTAAACAGAAATCTGCAGATATTATTCTTCCCAAATTCTGTTTGCCTACTGAGATCGTGGCTAGGTTTACTATATTAGTAGAGATAAGAGAGTTTTTTGTATTGAACATTACCTCTCCACAAACTCTCCATCCTTGACATTTCGTAAGTTCTGCGCACGGCATGGAGAGAACGCTTAGGTGTCCTAAAGTCCTTTGACGTCAAGAGAAGAGAATTTCTGTCAGTTCGGATCTATAGCAAATCAGAGCTAAAAATTTCCTTTAAAAATGACCACTTCAGGTCGAACACGCACCAAGCACAGTCCTTTCAAAGTCAGCATGGTGCAGATTTCAGTAGTCGAGTCTCATGAGACGTCTGTGCGTAGTCAGTCTGCAGCTAGGACTTTCCTTCACTCAACAGTCTGCATTGTCATGGCAGATCTTAACCTAGGACTGTACCACTTTCATCTTCGCTAGGCCGAGATGACAGGGATCAGAGCATGGCAATGTGTTCATGATTCCTCGATTGTCTTGAAAAGCGGGATCATTTCCTCGATGACATTTGGTTTAGTGCAAAGCCCATTTTCACCCTGCGGGATGTATTAACTTTAAAAATGCTGTCTATTGGGCACCCGACTCCCTATTGTCTCTAGAAGCCACTACATACTGAATATATACAGGGTATGTGGCTGCAAACACTCATGGTTTAGCAGGTCCTTGTGTTTGAGGGCCATTGAACATTTTGAACGATGCGTAAGAATGTGTCGAGTCCAAAGGAGGGCACGCAGAGCACTGCTACTAGGAATTTCAGAATGAAACCGTTATGTTTTTTTGTACTCTGTAAAAAAAATTAAATATTGTTTAAATGTCGCAGGGAAGGAAAATTAAATGTTAAAGAGAAAATAAAGAAAAAGATCTACCAATCGTTTCACGACTTCCTTTAAAAGATTTTTTTTAATGGTGAACTTTGCGTTTTTGAGTGCTTTTTTCTTTAAGCCATTTCCGTT
>NW_004798097.1:200822-204452 GCF_000002075.1 Aplysia californica | reverse complement strand
GAGCTTATGACGTAAATTAATGATTACCCGAAATGGCCGAGGACAGTTGTGAAGAAGCAGTGTTCGGGAGGGTCGCTCACTAAGTCGGCGTTGGCCTCTGTGCTGGTGATGAAGTATCGGTAACTGTCGTACTGCTCTGCCGTGCTCTCAAACAACTAGGGGGGGGGGAAATGCGACATGCCAACGATTGGAACAATGATATTGATAATACTAATGATATGGTGATGGTGATGGTAATACATGTTATACTAATACTGATGATAGGAATAACAAGGAAACAGTTTTGAGTGTTTTGTACACGACTCAAATTTAAATCGTTTGAATTTATAAGGCCTACGTCTAGGGGTGTATTTGATTGACTGCGACAGTGTTCCCAAATTACAGAAGGGAAACAGAGATTATTTGATTATGAAGACCCCCCGCCACCTCTGCTTTAGACGTCGCTACCTCAGAATAACAAATTTTATCTGCTCTGTTCCTAGTTTTGAGATATATTTGACGTTAAAGATTTTGAGTTTCACATCTTATCAAGCTTTTTCGCTAATGCAGTTCCTTGAATATCTTGGTAACGACTCCGAATGATTTTACGATTTTGATAGAGCAGATAGAACAGTAATTAAGTTTCTGACCTCATGGTCTTAGTAGTAACTCAAAACAGTCAAACATGTCAGATGGAACTTTGTAATTCTCAGGTAGCGCGTTGGCTACATCGGATGAAAAATTGCACTGAAATCAACCTTTGTTATGTTGAATAGACAATATTTCTCTGGGTGTTTACCAAATTCCATGTCTGTAAAATAAACAACAAAAAACTTTATTTTTATTCTACTGAAAAGGGAATCTTATTTCTGTGAAAGACACCCCCCTCCAAACACACAAACACACTTTTTACCCCTCTTCTGGGCTCCTGGCTCTTTCTGCAGCTGCCTTTCTACAGCTTCTCATTGAGTTCTTCTTACTGCTGTCTTCTTGGATATAGGCTAAACAATCTCGGAGGTCCCATGTGCAAGTTGCGCACGTTGAAGATCCCTTGGTGGTCTTAAAATCAATAAGCGTAGGTTTCGGCCGCCACCAGGTAAGAATTCAAAATTAATTACTACCAATATGAAAATATATGCGCTCATAATAACAATAATACGCGGTTGCGATCACAGTAAAACTTTTTTTTTAAACAAACAAACAAACAAACAACAGAAAACAACCACAACAATGTAACAACAGCAACAAAAAAACAAAAACAACAACAACAACAAACAAAAACAACAACAACAACAAAAACATCAAAAGACCCCGTAGAAACCTGCCATTCTAAATTAACCCTATCCGTACGTCGTGTTTTACTATCGTATCCATACGACGTGGGGAACTCTGCCCACACTTTCCAAAGAGGAAATTTACTCATTCATCCGATCCGTACGCTTTGCATAGCTAAATGATTTTCTAAAGAAATACTGAGAAAGTTTCAAAGAGATCTTCGTACTAGAAGTATTCTAAAATGTGAAGAATACAATCCCGGAGGTACAATGACTCTAGGGCGTACGGATAGCAATGTGATCCGTGCGCTCATTATGACATGACGCAGTTGCGATCACCGTAAAGCTTGAAAAACAAAAACAAAACAAAACAAAAACAACAATGTGACAACAACAAAAGCACCAGCAACAACAACAACAACAGCAGCAACAACAACAACAACAACAACAACGACAACAACAACAACAACAACAATAAACAACACCAACAACAATAAACAACAACAACAACAACGACAACAAAAGACCCCGTAGAAACCTGACATTCTATTTTTTAAAAAGAAAACGTCTGGACTCAGTACTTACCTCCACGCCAGTCAACTGGTGGGAGCTGGTCATCAGGAGTCTCCAGCCACACGTGGGCTTGAAGTAGCTGGTGTCCAGGCAGAGCGAGCCCCAGGTGGTGCCACTGAGGGCGTCGTTGACGGACTGGTACATGTTGGCCGCGGTACTCACGCCCAGCACGCTCATTAGTACTAGTAGAAGTTGTAGTAGTAGTAGACTGGTGGTGGAGGGGATACTGATACTCACAGAAAGAAGGGAAAGAAGGAAAAAGAAACAGGAGGATTTTTTGTTACTGTTATTTTAGTGTTGTTGTTGTTGTTGTTGTTGTTGTTGTTGTTGTTGTTGTTGTTGTTGTTGTTGTTGTTGTTGTTGTTATTGTTATTGTTATTATTATTATTATCATTATTATTATTATTATTATTATTATTATTGTTATTATTGTTATTACAATGGAACTAGGATTCAACGAAGTCGTCGGGCCTGACCTTCAATTTTATTGAATCCGAGTGTTCGTTGAAGTTAATATGATGGGGTTTTTTTTTAGATAATTACAGGCACCGAGCAAGTCATGCATCATGTATTCGACTTTCTCAATCAAAAGTAGTTATGTTTCAAATGAGAGGTATTTTCGTTTCTTTGATACCGAAGAATTGCTGGAAAATTCCAGGAAAATACACTGAACTCTACCAATCCCGTTGGTTAGTACCCCCCTCCTCCATCCCCCCAGACACACGCACACAGTCACACATCACACATGTGCTGGCCGCCCGTCCGACCCCAACACACGCTAAGTTAAAGCAAAGATAGTGAATAACTGGTTAAAGACATGGGCGCCTGTCACAGAATTCTACACAAGTGTAGAATTCTGTGGCGCCTGCTTACAACGCCAGTGTTGGTATGAAAGGAGGCCGCTGATTCGTCTGTCCCCGTACGATTATGCAATCGTGCGGCTGCGGCGCGGCTGTGTTTTTTCTCGTAATCCTGCAACATTTGCATAATTTTGGATAATCCACGTTTTTTCACGTTTTTTTCCCCTTTTTTTTCACAAAACAATTAACGACTCGCCATGTGAAAAGTTGGTTATTTCCCTTGTTTGAAGATCTTGGTTATGGGTTGTGATTTTGTTCCTTGAGCATGTTCAATTTTTCAGTCCATCAAAAGTTGTTGTTCTCAGGTCTGCTGATGTTCATGTTTGACAGGTGTCCCTGGTTTTAGTAATGTGCCAGCATGTCCGGATGTCCTTTTGTCCTTTTTAAAAAAAAACATTTTTCTATCCTCATCTAGATCTAGATCTACAGCTGAAAGTTACAGAGATTATTATTTTTGGTTGGTTTTTTATTTTTTTAACTGTTGTGTAATGTTTTCTTTTCCAAATACACAACAAATTACTGATACTGATATGTTCTGTTTTCAATTTTTCTGTACATAAAACATGAAAATCATGAAACTCCGCTTTGAAAAAGTGCAAAACATGTCGCGAATGGTGTTACGGTAACTTACATAATTTTTGCATAATTTTGCTTTTTTGCATAATTTGGCCTTCTAAATTTGCATAATTCTACGGGGACAGATTAGTCGCATACAGAAGTTCACCCTGCAAGAGACTTCGTTGAATCCGAGTTTGCTCATTTATGTATTAGTTGAATCCGAATTATTTTTAAAAATTGATTTTTACGAATAAAACATGGGGGAATCCAACCCTTTTCGTTGAATCCGAGATTTCGTTGAAACAGAGTTCCACTGTATTACTATTACTATTATTATTATTATTATTATTATTATTATTATTATTATTATTATTATTATTATTATT
>NW_004798097.1:198436-200722 GCF_000002075.1 Aplysia californica | reverse complement strand
TTGTTGTTGTTGTTGTTGTTGTTGTTGTTGTTGTTGTTGTTGTTGTTATTATTATTACTATTATTATTATTATTATTATTAGTATCATAATTATTGACAACAACAATAACGACAAGAGCAATAATAGAGACACACATCCCAAAAACAGTTTCAACAGCAGAAAAAGTCGAACAACAACAACCGCCTCAACAACAACAACAACAACAACAACAAAAACAACAACAACAATAACGACAACAGCAGCAGCAGCCGCAGCAGCAGCCGCAGCAACAACAACAACAACAACAGCAGCAGCAGCAGTAGCACAAAAAAACCCCACTCACCTTCTCCACATGACGATGTGATGCATTCAGGAGCTCGTTCCCAAGGCTCAAATGTTCACCGACTTTTAGTTTTAGTTTTAGGAGGTCACTGACTTTGCGAGAACCTGAGTTCGCTGACCAACGAGGGAGAGAGAGTGAGCGAGAGAGAGAGAGAGAGAGAGAGAGAGAGAGAGAGAGAGAGAGAGAGAGAGTGATTGAACAAGTACCATTCATTGTTGTAAAACAAAAGAACCTCACTGTTCCACAGTATGCACTTTAAGGTGTTTGGTCAGCCAGAATTCTCATAATACTAATGACCAAATATAATAATTAAAAAATCAATGAAAGCAGCTCCAGTCCAAATATTATGTTTCATTGACTCCTAATTCATTCCCGGCAGTGCCCTTTGTGGTTTTGACGTGGAGTCAACAAGGAAAACGTGAGAAAGGAAGACTAAAGATGACATGGAGGCGAGCGGTACTAGCGGAATTTATGGAAAAGGCGGGGACATCATGGAAACAGTTAGAAAAGGATGCACAGAACAGGCTTTGCTGGAGAAATTATGTTGTTAATGGCCTATGCTCCACTGAGGGTTAAAAAGGGCAAGAGAGAGAGCGAGAGAGAGAGAGAGAGAGAGAGAGAGAGAGAGAGAGAGAGAGAGAGAGAGAGAGAGAGAGAGAGAGAGAGAGAGAGAGAGAGAGAGAGAGAGAGAGTAATCTGGAACCCTGAGAAACTACAACATCTCACTTGAAAGATCTGCAGAGTTGGCCTACCATAGAAAACTGCATCTTCCTATGGATGAAAGAGAAAAATGAAATGATTTAAAGTATATCGAAATCTATTCCATGTTTGTTCGCAGTCTATTTTGTTTTCCAAGTTTTTATGATAACTAATTTCCCACAAGTAATTTGATTGAGTAAAGAGGCGCACATCGACACAATAACAGTGGTTTGGATAAGGGAAAGAGCAAGTAAGACAAACATGCAAAATTTCAAAAAAAGGAATAAAAAAAGAAGTAAGACCTACCAGTGGCATACTCCAACCCACCGAAAATTATCTGTAGGCAAAACTCTTCAAATTAGCATAGTTGACCTCAAGCAAACAGAATCGGTAAAACATTTTTTTTAAAATACTAATATACTAAAAATCCAATATCACGGTAACACAACATTCGAGACAGGCACATTTAAACACTCAAATAATAGTATTAAAACAACACTCAAGGCAGGTGCAAACATACAAAGATTATTATGGCAACACTCAAACTAGAAACGTGTTTTTTAATAGTTTTGTTTGGTTTTGTTGGTGTTTTTTTTTCATTGACGTAAGCTTACTTCAGACTCGGTCTTAATAAAAATGAAAACACCACAGGAGAAATAAAAGTACATTCATCAATGAACGATCTCGCCAACGCATTTATTATTTACACTAGTGAACGGTACAGCGGTGCGGCTTTGGTTGTTTTGTTTGTTTTAGTAGAGCGGCTTTGGTTGTGGCCTACCTACCATTAACTTCTTGACTGTTCGTTTGCTCGACAAACACAACGGCACTGCCCGCATGGCTGTAATTGTAACACAATGGCTATTACGTCCAATTTGTGTAACATGGTACGCTTTTATGGACAAGCGGGCTAACCCAGATTTCGTTGGGTTCCAGAAATCTTGACAAACACGAAAAGTGGGTATTGCCTTACCTATAGGATTACCTTTGTAATACTAGGATAGCGATTTGACTTCTGAATTTTTAGATTTGTGAGGTGAGCAGACAAAATGAGTTACTTCTCGCAATCCACAGATGGGGAAGTTGACCAAAATTCGACACTAGGGTCAAATAGTAACAAACGCACACACACACACAACAGAAGAGATGAGGACGATGGATGCTCGATAGGAAAGAAGGAGCAAACCTCACCTATAAGTGTGGTGTATCTATTTCTTTAAACAGCTTGAATAAGAAAAGTAACTCATTTTGTAAGCATGCTTCA
>NW_004798097.1:129123-198336 GCF_000002075.1 Aplysia californica | reverse complement strand
TGGATGAAAGAGAAAAATGAAATGATTTAAAGTATATCGAAATCTATTCCATGTTTGTTCGCAGTCTATTTTGTTTTCCAAGTTTTTATGATAACTAATTTCCCACAAGTAATTTGATTGAGTAAAGAGGCGCACATCGACACAATAACAGTGGTTTGGATAAGGGAAAGAGCAAGTAAGACAAACATGCAAAATTTCAAAAAAAAGGAATAAAAAAAGAAGTAAGACCTACCAGTGGCATACTCCAACCCACCGAAAATTATCTGTAGGCAAAACTCTTCAAATTAGCATAGTTGACCTCAAGCAAACAGAATCGGTAAAAAAAAAATTTTTAAATACTAATATACTAAAAATCCAATATCACGGTAACACAACATTCGAGACAGGCACATTTAAACACTCAAATAATAGTATTAAAACAACACTCAAGGCAGGTGCAAACATACAAAGATGATTATGGCAACACTCAAACTAGAAACGTGTTTTTTAATAGTTTTGTTTGGTTTTGTTGGTGTTTTTTTTCATTGACGTAAGCTTACTTCAGACTCGGTCTTAATAAAAAATGAAAACACCACAGGAGAAATAAAAGTACATTCATCAATGAACGATCTCGCCAACGCATTTATTATTTACACTAGTGAACGGTACAGCGGTGCGGCTTTGGTTGTTTTGTTTGTTTTAGTAGAGCGGCTTTGGTTGTGGCCTACCTACCATTAACTTCTTGACTGTTCGTTTGCTCGACAAACACAACGGCACTGCCCGCATGGCTGTAATTGTAACACAATGGCTATTACGTCCAATTTGTGTAACATGGTACGCTTTTATGGACAAGCGGGCTAACCCAGATTTCGTTGGGTTCCAGAAATCTTGACAAACACGAAAAGTGGGTATTGCCTTACCTATAGGATTACCTTTGTAATACTAGGATAGCGATTTGACTTCTGAATTTTTAGATTTAGTTTCAGTAAGCGTTCTACGGCACTTGCGACTCAATTAGGTCATATTATTATTTTAAGTGCGGAAGATTAGACGTGTTACAAGAGAGTAACAAACGCACACACACACAACAGAAGAGATGAGGACGATGGATGCTCGATAGGAAAGAAGGAGCAAACCACACGAGAGCCCCCGCCAACCACCCGCAGACTTCTGACTAACACCAAAGATAGTACATAACGAGATAGTTCACTCCTCTCTTCGAGCCAAATAAAAAAGTGTCCTAAAAAACCGGGGGCGCCCTCTTCGAAAAAGTGCGTACTTTGCGAACAGAGTTACCCTTCCGCGGACACTTTTTGGCCGAGTGAACTGTCTTGTTGTGAACGATCTTTGCTAACACTGACAGCACAGCACCACCAGCAGAACGTGCTTCTCTGCCTGTGGTGACCTGTCACACATGACCATGAACATTGAAACTCGGATTCCCACTTTTCATAATTGGTCGCTTTTAAGGACAAGCAGGCTAACCCAGATTTCGGGTGTTCCCAGAAATCTTCACTTACACCAAAAGTGGTCTGTACCCTACCTATAGGTGAAGTTTGGTTTCACTGGTGTGTATATTTGTTCGGTTATAGAGAAAACTCTCCTTTTCTTTAAAAGAAACCGAACATGGGTCCAAAAACTTTACCTTCGATTTTCTCAAAACAGCATTTTTTGGGATAGCCCCGTTGTGCTTGAAAGCGACCAATTGCAATCGATATACATGTACAGACAATCGTTATTATACCTCAAAGTTTTGCTAATAATTTACGAAAAGGAACATCTACGTATATTTTCAAAAGTGTAAAAATATGAACATTAAAATTAAGATATGAAACTGAAGGGCTCACAAGAATGATACAATATTATTATAATACGATCGTTAAAACACGCAGTGCTATCTTACGATGGCCGCGCAATTATACAATCATTATAACGCACAATCGATTGCGCCGATCGGTAAATCGTGCGGAACACATTATGTATTAAACTAATGTAAATTTGCCACGCCAAACCCTTCGAACAAGGCGCGCTCCTTTTTTCCTGTTCAACATAATTATCAAACTTATTTTCCTTTTTTTTTCGGGGGGGGGGGGAGTATTTGTTACTTCCTTGTAACACCTGTCTTATGATGACCTAATTGCGTTGCATGTGCCGTAAAACTCGTAATAAAACTAAAACCGAAATTGGCCACCAGTGATACTCACTACACACAGCACATACTCGGTGGCTGTTTGATAATCTCTTTCCCACACACGTCTCTGCGAGCTCGGCTTATTTCTATCACTTGTCGCGGATTTATTCGTCCTGGTTATGAAATTACTTACTTTTTTTTTCTTTCTTCCGCTTGTACCCTGGGTGTCGCGGGGAGACATAGGTGTCTGTCTGCAGCAAGTCGTGTGGCCTGTAGGAGGGACATCCCATGATCTTTAAGGGTGTCTGCCACAGATTCACTCCATCGTCGCCTTGGTCTTATGAAATTATACTATTATATTTATGATTCAGCCAATATTAAAATTTACCGCAAAAAAATACATAAATATGGAAATAGATGTTCAAGTCTTGGAGAATCATGAACTGAGCTACTCCAACTTGCCAGCAAAATATCTGGCGTCGCTAGATATCGGCCTGATGATCAAAAGGCTGGCGGGCGTCTATGGGGCTTTTATATGGTCGCTTTTAAGCACAAGGGGGCTATCCCGAAAAATGCTGTTTTGGGCAAATTGAAGGTACAATTTTTGCCCCTTGTTGAGTTTCTTTAAAAGACAAGGAGGGTTTTCTATATCAAATAAATATACACACCAATGAAACCAAACTTATCCTCTATAGGTAGGGCAATGCCCACTTTTGGTGTATGTCAAGATTTCTGGAAACCCCCGAAATCTGGGTTAGCCTGCTTGTCCTTAAAAGTGACCATATTGTAGTTAGGGACTCGCGCTTAAGCCTATGTGACAGGTCTGAGGCGACCTGAGGGCTGATGAGTAACGTACATAACAAGATAGTTCAGTCCTCTCTTTGAGCCAATTAAAAGAGTGTCCTCAAAATCTGGTGGCGCCCTTTTCGAAAAAGCACGGACTTTGCTGCGAAGTTACCCTACTTGTGTGAAAAACAATACGAGCGAAACTAACCAGCTGTGCAGTTTCCCTATTCTTCGTCTGGAGAAATGAAAAAGAGCTTCAAAACAAAGACAGCAGCGCCTACCTACTCTTATCCATTTTGGACCACCAAGGGATCTTTAACGTGCGCAACTTGCACACGGGACCTCCGAGATGTTTCGCCCTTGTTCGAGAAGGCAAGGTGTAGATCTTTCCTGCCAGAAGGTCAGGGGTGCGGCTGAAGCAGTAAGGAGCCAAGGAGAAGCAGTAGACTGGCTGCAGAAAGAGTCAGGAGCCCAGAGGATGGGGCAAAGGAGGTGATGGGGTGGGGGCAGAAAGAGGTGACGAAAGAAGACGACAGAACATTGCTAGAGAGCAGGAAAGGAGGTGAAAGGAGACAATTTTAGAAAAGAAAATGTTTTCCGTCGCTCCCCAGATTCGAATCTGGGACCTTTGAATGAGAGGTGAACATCTTAACCTCTAGGCCAAGACAGCCCTAGTCTCTACCAGTCTACCACAAGTCAAGCTGGCAAGCAATCAGAGCTATCCCAATATACTGCCAGCCCCGTCGTACCACCAACTTCACCGTCGTCCTTAGGTAGGCAGTTTAAAGGGGTTTGACAGTATACATGTATTGTGACACGTGCCTTCTTTCTTTATTCTAATGACAGACGGGGTTTGACAGTATACATGTATTGTGACATGTGCCTTCTTTCTTTATTCTAATGACAGACGGGGTTTGACAGTATACATGTATTGTGACATGTGTCTTCTTCCTTTATTCTAATGACAGAGTCAAGAACCCCAACACTGAAATGATCTATTCACCTCTAGTAGTAGTAGTGTAGGACGTCTGAACTCCTTAAAAACCTCAAGCAATTTCCTAATTTAATTACATGTATATTGTCGTAAGCAGACAAAACGCCTTTTTTTCATTTTTGGTGCCAAATAATTGAATTCGCTAAATGGAAAGCCTGATCAGTTACCCTACTTGTGTGAAAAAATCAGTAAATCCCAGACTAATTTTTTGAACATATTAGAATTTAAATTTCGTAAGAACGTCTTTTTCAAATGTTTACGCTGACAATTCTCTATCTCGAAGCTGCTGCTGTGAAAAACAAAGGTGTTTTGTCAGCTTAAACCAGTATAGTTGAACACGCTTCTCTAGCGACTACCTCTACAAATGACCACTTCCAACTTGCATTTTATTTGCACATTTATACGATGACACTACCCAAGAGAATGACCTGCCTAAGAAAGATGACCACTTTTCTCCCCCACAATGGGTGGTCTTCTTGGACAGGTCCGACTGTTCTGTTGCTAAAAAAACCAAAAAAAACATTCCATGTCCCCCCATCATTTTAGTTTTAGAAGAGGTTTTACGGCGCTCGCAGCTGCATAAGGTCATATGAGCGCCAGAAGATTAGAGGTGTTACAAGAAAGTAACAAACATAAAAAAGAAGAAGGGGAGATAAGGATGATAGATGTTTGATAGGAAAAAAGAAGCAAACCACACCAGAGCACCCGCCAACCACCCCCTCTCCCCCATCATTATACCCGAACAAGAAGACACTAGATTCAAAGCACATCATTGTCTTTTTTTTTTATTCATGATTAAAACATGGCATCAACTGGGAGGAAAAAATACATCATACAGAGAACTTAAAAAATAAAAGCCAGATACAGACAATTTTACATCAACTCATACATAAACTTCAAGTGATAATGAGCGCTCACATTCTATTATGTACACCACTTTATTTTGACGGAAACAACAAAAAAATGAATGCTAAAATTACAAATTGAGCTATATATATAAATATACAAAGGACTGGAACGCCAAACAGATTTTGGACACTCTGAACCTTCCTGGGTTGTACATACAAAAAAAACCCTCAACAACCCCAGAACAATTAAATTAATTAACAAATCACACCCATAAGAAAAAAAAAGTACTGTTCATGCCGACTTTAAGCACTGTCATCGGGAGAAAGCGTGCTTGGGTGCGAAGTAGACACAATCCAGAGATTTTCATGTAGAAAATTTCCAGGGTACTTTTCCCTATGTTTGTTTTGTAAGTTTGGTCGCGCAAAAGTGTGCGGCCATTTTTACCCGCCATGGTAGGTTTTGTTTTGTTAGTTTGGTGGTCGAATGGGAAATGATAACTTCATTTAGACGATACAGCACACTAGAAGTGCACACTGTCTGTGCGTACCACTGCCCGCTGTGCTACATTCATACCACCGCCTTATCCCACCTCTCGCGTGATATATGAACAGGATTAACGGATAGCGAGGGGCAAAGGTGAAATCGCAGCCAGCCTCCTTTTCTCGTCTCCCCGACTCTTTGTAATTAAAAACAAATTTTTTTGTTTGTTCATGTGTAGCTTTGACCTAGGCTAGATCATATGTCCACATGTGCGGCTGTGTGCATCTCTCTGCCTTCCTCTCCGCGCATGTGTCTCCATCACTTGTGTTTCTCCTAACACACTAACTGCTGCGGTGTAGACTGTGTTCGAACTTCGATGGGTCATCATGAAAGTATTGACTGTCTTGTAAATGAAGCCTGCCCAAAGCCGAAGTTACCATGATTAAAGGTGTGTAATTTATATATAGCAAGAATTTGGTAAGAGCTGTTTAGCGTGCTTGAGTCTGAAATGTGTTTTATGTCAGTGTGTTTAAAGCCGGAATGAAATGTACTAAAATTGAAGAAAAAAACCAACAACGAAAAAAACCCAATATTCGGAGCATCTTTGCAATTTTGGATTTTCAAAAACCAGACGAACCTCCTGTCAAAAGAACATGGAGGCACCGAGCAAAGAGGCAACTTCTACTCAAAATAAGTAGCCACCAGAGTTCGCTCCAGCCACAAAGGCACAGGCTGTAACCATGAGAAGAGAATAATCATGCAAGAGTTCGCAGCATGACAAAGAGCTTGCTCAGAATCATGTATCCCCTCTGATAATCTTATTGTAAGTATTTTTGCGCTCCCATCGACTCAGTTCAGATCATTGTAATTTTAAGAGATGGTCATCCGACCCTGCCTGCCTGGGCCAAACCAGGCCGAGAGTCGAGGTATGAATCCCAGCAGAAAGACCGAGATCGAGATTCTTGATAAAAATTTCACCCCACTCTGGTATTGAACTCGGTTCTCCTGCATGTGACAGCGAAGTGCTTAACTGCTACACTAAAGACGCCGGTCCCCTCCGATAAACCAGGCTCAAGTTCACAATGCCTTCCTCACACATACCATGTCAGTCTACTCCCAATCTACCATCTACATTCCATCATGGGAACATGCAACCAAGCAACATGTTGGTCCTGAATCATTCACATATTTCACCTCTATGACATCCTAACAAACAAAAGTTTTGCATCCGCCTTATGCTTTTAGTTCGTTTTCAATTTTCGATTAACCATAAAACGGCCATAAGAGTCAAAAATGCCATTCCACTTGAAATACAAAGAAAATATAAATAAAGGCTTATTGAAAAAAAAAGTTCATCTCAACACAAAACACTTTACATATATCTAAAAAACATCTGATCATGAGGTAAACACACTCAAATATGCTTATTTTCAGGAAACAAGAAAACAAAACAACCATCCCCCCCAAATGTACATACATTAACTTTCATGCCATAACATACTGTACATTATTTTATGATCAGCTCTGCATCATTCAGGACAAAGAAGTAAACATAAAAAAAGTCACCAGTACACAAAAATACAGGAGCCTTCAAAATACTAAACAGACCAAAGCAATTCTCATAGGTTACAGTACTCATGGATATATATACAGATTGATACTGAAACCCTAACGATTAGAAATGCATCATATTGTGAAATGAAGCAAAATGAAAAAAAAATTAATCCAGAGATTAAAAAGGGCTCCAACTGTATGAATTCATGACCCACCAAACAAAAAACCCCCCCCAAAAAAGAGGATATTTTAAGTGAAAGAAAAAACCAACATGAGTGCACCAATATAAGTTTGTTCCTTGCTTTTTTAAAATCTGGGTGGAAGCCATTAACGCATCTGACATTTAAAAAATGATGTCTGAAAATGTTTCATGCCTACTTCAAGGCCTATTAAATCTTCTTTGAAAATTATATGAGGAATGAAACAGCAAGGATGCAGCTCTCACATTGTACCAAAAGAATTATAACACAAAAAAATATATGACAAAATCATAGTGACCAACAATAGAAAACGAAATTAAATGACAATCTATTTCATGCTCTTCAAAGACCGCCTCTTGCCACAAGACTTTTAAAAGCAAGAGCCTGTACTTTGACAATGAATTTACAATGACTTTCAAAGAGTCGCTACCGTCAGACTAATACTGTATCCATAAAAACTTACACTACACTTCTGCACAGACTACGAGGCGCTTCAGAAAAATTACGAGCGCTGAGGAAAAGTCACGCCTATAACTTCCCCTAGGACCATGTTCAGCCAAGTTTAGAAAAGGCACAAAGTGAAAGATCAGATCAAAAACAAGTCCAATTATGTCAATGAAAGTGTTTGAAGATTGTCTAACTTAAAACTGTTTTTCTGCACATTTGCAAAGTATTTGTTCTCTCGTAAGCAATTTTGAATGCAAAGTTGGTTCCCAAGACGAGACACAAGCCTCCCCTACAGCACTTTCCATCCAGATGGTCAAAAACTTTGGAACTTTGAAAATGATTTTTTTTGTTTGGCAGGGTGAGTAATATAGAAATCAACACATGAAACTTCAGAACACATAAAGAGTGTCATCAGGCAGGGAAGGTCTTCTTCAACCATACAAAATTTTGTAGTTTGGCAGCAAGCACTGGGCTAACCTATACCGTCGTAAGCTCACAAAACACATTTTCCCCCCCCGTTTTGCTGCCATTTTTTTTTGGGGGGGGGGGGGGTGTGCTAAATTGAAAGCTTGAAAAAATCAAAGCGAAACTGGCTAGTTTTTAAAAATAACTTAATTCAAATTTTGAAAAAAATCCCATCTATTTTAAATGGTCACGCTGACAAAAAACCTTTCTCTTGAAACTGCAGTGAATTTTAAAAAAAGGGTTTTTTGTCCGCTTATGGCAGTACAGCCCTATCACATCTAGTTTGTCAGCATTTAGCAATCCCCAAAAACTCCCAGTCTATGACACTGGTTCCTCACCAGGGTTTGGTCCAACCTCTTGGGTTCGGTGGGCCAGTCTCAGACGCTCTGAGGAGGCTAAAACACACACACTGTGTGTGTCCCTGCTCTTTTCACCTCACTAGGAGAGTTCGGTGAATGCACAGATAATAATTGTGGGGTTCAGTGTCTCCATCAAAGTCAGGAAACACTGATCTGAGGAGAATCTGGCATCAGAATGTCAGCTTGAACAGCTTTCTCCGACAGGCACTCTTGAATGAAGACAGCATTGTTCGAACTAGACTGCCAGATTTGGCAATCTCTCCTCAACGAGACAGGTACAGAGGACAGTGGGGCATGAAACTGAGCTAACAGTACGTCCAGGTTCCGTGGAGAATGTGTCACCATCTCACAATCATACCCAGCTTACAACAGATTGAACCGACAGCACTTAGCTTATAAAACTACCCAGACAACAAAATCGCCAGTGGTCGAGTACAGGGAGTCAACGCAGGGGTGTTCATTAAAAGCATCGCTGTTGTCTGTCATCCAGATTCATTGCTTTTGTGACATGTGTGACTTGTTCTACGCCAACTCCAGCACACGAGCTTGAGTGATGGCTCGCAGTTCTTGCAGTTTATAGTCCTCCGGCATTGGCAAATCAGGAATGTGCTCAGTCAGAAACCTGAGGACCGTACCAAAAAGTGCTTCATGAGATTCCTCTAAATTTGTTGCAGATGTTTTTGAAAAGCATTTGACTACTTTTGTGACATCAATCTTAGATTTTTGTCCAAAAGTTACAAGAAAAAAATACCATACTAGCAATTGTAATAATAATAATAATTTAAAAAACACCAATGAAGATAGCCCATTCAAAAAGCACGGTGCTATTACATAAAAATGAAAGATATAGATCATGCCCCTCTTACATATGACTTTTGGAGGATGTACCCAATTCAAACTACAAAACATGTAACAAATAGAAAAAGAAGCTGAACAAGAACCAGGTAGTCATAATATGTTTCAGAATTCACAATATCAAAATATTGCAAGCAAACCAAAGTCTGCATGGCAAAATTGTATAATTTCAAACACTAAAAAAGGAGTCATCTCACTATTCACTAACTCACATCCTCCATTCAAACTGTAACTGCTCGACAATTGATTTTCTTCAATGAAAAACTTGTCTACGCCCTTTCCCCCGACCCGTAAAAATCTTGGATTCGTTCTGTTTGCAATGTCCTAAAGCTCCTCAGCTCTCAGAATCTTGATTACAACGGAATTTGTTAGGACATCTTCAAGACATCAGCCCTTTTTACCTGAATCTTTTCACATGAAGTCTGAAATGCTGAACATGTAAAACTTTAGTACAAAACGAGATACGGACATCCGCAGCTACCTGACAGAAAGCTTCCCCTGTAGGTCGCGGAAGGTGCGGAGCACGCTGGCAGCTGTCTTGGACATCTCTGCTTGGCACAGTCGGTCCTTAGCGTTGAGGCAAGTCAGGGACTTTACACGGGAGCACAAGGAACGCACTTCTGGCTCCAGCTCTTCCAGATCATACGGTGTTGGCTCTTGCTGGAAAAACGAGAAGGAAATGAGAGAATGGAATGAAAGTCAGCCTCGAACTTGGTAATTACCATGTGTCAGGGGAAACAATAATAAATATCTGCCATCCTTCTCTTAACTCGAAAGTTTATTTATTCATATGAAAAAAAAAAAGTGATCGACTCTATCTTAATCAAAGTAGTGGGATTGTTGGGATCTACCGATACCACGTAAGTGTGCAATGACGAGCAACAAAGACCATGATTTGATATTTAAAATAATTGACAATCAAAGTTTTTACAGTCGTAATCACAAACAGCAAAATATTCCTCATTAAATATTTCACTGAGCTCTGAACATCAGTGACAGTGGTGTAATGAGGGATGGCGTGAGTGAGTGTGTGTGTGTGTGTGTATGTGTGTAAATGTTTGTAGCTTTACTGTGTGTGTGGGTGTGTATGTGTGTAAATGTTTGTAGCTTTACATGTGCAAAAATGCGAGTTACCCAAAAGATATCAAGTCCAACCCCAGCAAGCAACACAAAGAGTCCAAGTGCAATGGCGCACATGACAAAGACCTACCTGCTTGAGTAGCTCCAGTCGCTCTCGGATGTTGATGAAGTCAAGGAAAACTTTGCCACTGCTGGCCCAGTTGAGGATACTGAGACTGTGTTCAGGCAGGGCCATTTTCTCAAGGAAGCTACGCAGGTAGTTGTAATCATCTGCACAGAGAAAGAAGAGGGGAGAATTAGGATTGTGAGTGAGAGGGAGAGAGAGGGAGAGGGAGAGGGAGAGAGAGAGAGAGAGAGAGAGAGAGAGAGAGAGAGAGAGAGAGAGAGAGAAAGAGAGAGAGAGAGAGAGATGTAGAGGGAGTGAGAGAAGGAGGGAGGAGCTATATGGTGACAACTTGATGAGAGAGATATGAGAAACATCTTTATACTTTATTGTCCAAATCCTGGCACATTGGTTTGATGTTTCACCACGTGTACACACACACACATACACACACACACGTAGGCTTACAATCACATGCATAATATAAATGAGCAGCAATATAAAAAAATAAGAATCGTAAGCTAGATACACACTCAATGCTATTTTGATGCATGCTCTAAGGTCATAGTATACTTTGCCCTTCCAACAAAAACAAGCCCACAAATAGTTCAAGAGAACAAGCCCAGCAAATGGCAGGTTGTTGGATTTAAGTGAGTGCTCACTAAAAAAAATACAAGGAAAATCTGTTGTGTCCACATCACATACTACTTGTATTGAACCTTTTTCTGCAGAAAAAAGACAAAAAATCTAATCATTATTAACTCTTATATGGTGTTTTACAGAATTAAGGAATGAAATCTTGAGTTAAGAATATATGAGTCTGTGTGCTGGAGGAACCTCAGTCCTTAATAGTAGCTTTCTACAGAGAAAGCTGATTTAAATTTAGCACGCTCCTGAATCTCAAAGAGGAAAGAAAAAGAAAATGTACTGACCATTGATGATGGCATCGGCAGCAATGTGTCTGATCACAATGGTGTGTGCCTTGTCGTACTGACCCGCCAGAAGCCAGTGTCGGGCTTCTGCTGCACGGTTACTCTCAAGACCAGCCCGGATAGCCTGAAACAAGCACAGTAAGGGTGTAAAGCACCATTCATGGCTAAAACATTAGAAATGTATTCATGAAGCAAATTTTTAGGTACTAACGCATGACTAAATAAATAAATTAATTAGCTAATTTAGGAAAGGAAATTAAAATAGAAAAGAAAAAGAGAAAAGAGGTAAAAAAAAAGAGGCAGATATGAAACACATAAGTCAGTATCTCTCCTGAGTATCTGAACACACTTGGTCTTCTCAGGTACTCCCCCACCTAGAGCATTCTGTACCTTGCGCTGGTAAGTACCGTAAGTACTGCTGAATCTGATCTAACAACCACTTGTCCAAATGACCACTCTGCCGTAAGCTGACAAATGCCTTTTTCTCTTCACAGCAGTTTTCAGAAAAATATCTTTTTTGTCAGCGTAACCATTTAAAAATACTTAGTCCGAAATTTGAAATCGAATGAATTTAAAAACTAGTCAGCTTCACTTTGATTTTTTTCTACACACGTAGGGTAATTGATCAGGCTTTCGATTTAGCAAATAAAAAATGGTGCCAAAATGAAAAAAGGACTTTTGTCAGCTTACAGCAGCACTTCCCCCCTTGTTTTTTTTTATACTATATTATTATTCAGAGCTTCCAGCAGCCGATGTCATTTTTCGAGGATTTCCGGGTCCAGGGCAGAGCCCTGGCAGGGAGTTGAAGGGGGACAGCCCCTTATGTTTGAGAATTTTTGGTTTCAGGGTATACTAAGTATGCCATTTCTGGCTATTCAAGCCTAGATTTAACAAGAAAATAAGTGAAAAAAACATACCTTGCTGCTTGCACACATAATTTTCTGCTTGTGTTTAAAATCTATATAGAATTCTAGATCTAAATCCAAAGCCATGCTTTCTCCCTTGTACCGATACTGTACATCCATAACGGTAGTAGTATAACAGCTTGATCTATAAAACTTGACAGTGAATGTTCAACTTTTTTCTGCTTGTGTATCATAATGGGTAGAATCTTTATAATAATAGTATAACAGCTATCTAGATCTAGATCTAGAATCTAGATCTAAATAACTTGACAGCTTATTTTCAACCTAAGTCCACAACAATACTTAGATCTACAAATAAACAAGTCTGGTAAAAAAAAAATTAAAAAAATCAAGCTCTCTTCAGTTTTCTTTTCTTGGCAGGCCCAAGATCTATTGAATCACAATCGTCATTTCTTCCTCTTGTTTACAGTGCTGGAGCTCTGCTTCTTGGGCCTCAGAAAGTGAAAGTAAAAGACACTGTCTACACTTTCAAATAAAAGAGCACTTCCGGTAAGGGTTGGCTAATGTTGACTATTAGTAATTACGGACATTTTTTATTTCGCATTTTTGAAGATTTTTTTTTTTTCGTACGAATTTTCATGGAAATTTTTCCATTTGCGGAATTCGGCAAATTTGCGGAAATCCCCAAAATTGCGGAAGACTGAAAGCACTGTATATTATAATATACTTACATACAATGTCCACTTATCCACTTTTCTCCTTGACAATGGGTGGCTATCTTGGACAGTTCTGGCTATCATAATTTCTTTGTTTGTTTGTTTACTATAGGGTTTTACGGCGCTCGCAACTGCATAAGGTCATATGAGAGCACGGGACACACCCAATACTTTTTCGTTGGTAGGAAATTTTGAATTTTGCCCGGGTGGCGGCCGAAGCCCACTCTTATCGATTTTAGACCACCAAGGGATCTTTAACGTGCGCAACTTGCACACGGGCCCTCCGAGATTTTTCGCCCTTGTCCGAGAAGGCTAGGTGTAGATCTTTCCTAAAAGAAGATCAGGGGTGTGGTAGAAATACAGCTGTAAGAAGGAGTCAAGGAGTAACAGTAGAAAGGCTGCAGAAAGAGTCAGGAGCCCAGAAGAAGGGGCAAGGGAGGTGAGGGGGTGGGGGCAGAAAGAGGAGACGAAAGCAGACGACAGAATATTGCTAGAGAGCAGGAAAGGAGGTGAAAGGAGACAATTTTAGAGAAGAAAATTTTTCGGTTGCTACCCGGATTCGAACCCGGGACCTTTGAAGGAGAGGCCAACACCTTAACCTCTAGGGCACGAGAGCCCCCTCATAATTTTCGCTATGACCAGGTGGTTAGTCATCACGAAAAGGATTTTTTAAAAACCTCACACATAACCTTTAGGTCTCACCTTAGCCTGGTGCAGCCACTGGGCTGGGATGTGCAGCTTGTCCAACAAGAATCGCTCCCTCTCCGTCATCTCTTCTCCGATGCCCAGATGGCGCTGCAGCAGACTCTGCACTGCCTTCTGCCGCTGCACGGCCGAGGGGATGTGAAGCAGGACAAAGGCCGCCCACTGCCACAGGCCCTGGGCTTCCAGCTGCGAGGCAAAACTGACGTGGATGGTGTCACGACACTGTGGGGACAGGTGGCGGTAGCCCAGTGACTCCAGCGTCTGCAACAGGTGCCAACTGGCAGAGAGAACAAGACCGTGAGGGATTAAACTGAGTTTGAGCTCAAAGTGTCTAAAGATTGTGGGTTTCTTGTGTCGTTTTTATAAAGTGCAATATTAAAGTTTTAAAAATTTTCCTTTAAATTTCTCTCCAGAGTTTACAGTTTTGATGGGGCTGAGATTGCCCTCGAATTTTTACAGATTGTGGGCTTTTTCTGGTTATTCTAGAGAGCATTATTCAATTTTTTTTTAAACTTCAAAAGGCAAGAATGTGTATTATATAGAACAAATATCCTGTTTTCTTACCTAAGGCGGAAGTCCAGATGTGAAGCGGTGGACGAGGACGGGGACAGAACGGCTTCCAGGGGGTACTTCTTATCGGAGAACAAACACAGTAAGTGATAGGCCGTGTCGAAGATCTCCTCATCCCCGAGATTCTCTCCCTCCAGGTAAGGAGGCACAGGAGCAGCGCAGTACGCCTGGCTCTCCTTCGAGCCTCGGAAACCTTTCTGGTATTGCGCCAGTGCCTGCTGGATCGATTCACCGGGAAGGCATTTGTACCTATGGAAGAAAGAAGGCATGGGTTGTAGATTTTCTTATTTACGCTTTCCTTTCACTTTTAACACCCTTCAACACACAAAAAAGTGTACTTCAAAGGCAAAAGATAGGCACTATATCTGAAATCTTGACGAAAGAAATAATGGCAATGTGCCATAACTTTTATGCTCACTAAATCTCGGAACGTATTGGTAGAAAAGTAGCTTGCAGACACTTTCTACCTTAATTTTTTCTTCAGGCGCACACGTGTGCATCGCAAGATTGCATGTTATGTTACAAGGTTATATACTAGAAAATTTGCAAAGCTTAGCTGAACAGATGACACGGTCAGTGCAAAAGTGGCACCCCATTAACGGGAGTTGCAAACTCTGTTGACAGAACAGCTGACAAGAACATTTTTGTTTTCATCAAGGGACCATTACATATATCATGACTATTCTTTTATAGTTTAACAACATGAAAAAGGATTTTATGGAACATTCCTTCTTGTCCATGACTCTGTAGACCAATTGTCAAGTCATATATAACATTATCTGTGACTCAGATATATAACTCGAGGTTTCACTGATTAAATATGAGTATCTGCAAGACAGACAATGCAAATTCACCCTTTGCTCGTTACAGATTACCTGTAAAACAGACAATGTAAATTGATCCTTTTTTGGTTACGCAAATTATCTGCAACACAGACAATGTAAATTAACACCACCAATCCCCCCCCAATCCCCCTAAAAATGGAAAACCTTAAAACATTCAAATGTGTATAAAATTGGTGATGATACTGGTTGTGTAGACCTAACCTACAGTAAAAACTTTGGACACCTTAAAGAAATCTTAACACATTACACCCTAAGGGCCTGGACGGGAAGTCCATTGTTAGATCCTAAGCAAGGGGAAAGAACCCACCTCCCCTGAATACAAGCCTTTAAAAAACACATTTTAAAAATACTAAACAAATTCCAAAAATCCTGAAAATATAAAAGTTAAAAAGAAAACTGAATGTAGTTTCAGAAAAATATAACTTTATGTATGCGCAAACTGTTGGAAATGTTCTCACTTGAGTTCAATCGGGGTGTCCGACCCGTCACTCTCACTCTCAGCCTCGCGGTCGGGCCCTAAATCTAAATTCTATAATTTCTCCGTCTGATAAATCGGAATCGCCCCAAACTCTTCCTACAACGTTATCATCAAAATCTGAGCCATCTGATTTGTCACATGCTCGTTTTTGCTCAAATCCATTGTTATTTCCGTTTTCGAACTCAATTGTGTCGCTTTTCAACAAGTCGAGGCACTTTCGAAGTGTCGGTAACGCGATCGCACTTCGATCAGCTCTAATACTAAAACTACTAGCCCGAAAAATTTCGTTTCGGTATCAAACGAAAGAAGAAACTTTTTGCTATACTATGCAAATAAAAATCCCGGCCCCAGAGTCTCGTCAAGGCGAGACTTTCGTTTCTAAAGACGCTGGGTTGGCGCGGGCGGTTCCGGGCGAGTCAGGGTGGAGCGCGTAAGGGAATTCCCGGGCGAGTTAGGGTGTAATGTGTTAAAAAGCAAACCATTCACCAAATAAGCTTTTTAAATCCAAAGAACTCCACCGCCGTCAACACACACACACACTGACCAGAGGTGCAAAGCCAAGGCTCTTTTCCAATCCAGTCCCTTGCAGGTGTTGACTGTCAGGTCCTTTGTAGCCCAGACAAGCTCACCGGCCAGTAGGCAGTAGATTTTCATTCGCAGCTCTTTCACAAACTGGCATGCCTGCATCAACAGTAAGGAACAGTACAAATTAAAAAAATAAAATAATTTATGTACTATATTGCTAAATAAATCTAAACGACTTCATAACTTTTATGCTTAATAAATCTCTGAACGTATAGGTGGAAAAGTAGTTTGTAGCCACTTTTTACCTTAATTTTTTCTTTAGGTGGGTGCAGACGGGTGCATTGCAAGATTGGATGTTATGTTACAAGGTTATTCTTAGTTTAACATTTTTTTTGGGGAAAATGAAAATGTTTTTCCATACTTTCTAAAATATTATTTTTTGTCACAATAACTGGAAAAGCATCAGACTCATTCAAAGGTGCATTTTCTCTTTTAAGAAACTTCAAACTCAGTTTTTCCCCCCACAATAAATATACAAAAAAATAACAGAAAGCAGGAAGAAACTATGCTGCTTACATTGAGCTCTGCCCACTTGTCGAGCTGTGCGGCCATCAACTGCCTAAAAGCTTGGCCTGTCATGGCCTGGGCCATCAGAAGGGACATGCGGTGGTCTCGGCCGCGTTGGGCCAACAAGCAGGCCTCGGAGATCTCCCTCACTGTCAGCTTGGAGAACACGGCACCGAGGCAATCCTCTGGACTCTGAGGACAAACCGAACTAAGCCTGAGACAAGAGACATGGGCACAGTCAAAATTAATGTGCCCTGGTGGAAAAAAATTATTCTTGCAGTCGCTAACAGCAACATTTTAAGACAAGTACACTTACAACAGAGATAACACATTGGGGACATATATCTATTTGTGTTTAACATCCCCCCCCCCTCATAAACTCATTTGAATTTGCTTAAAAATAACATTTTGAGGACAGCATGAAAGCATTTCAATATCCAATACATAAATCCTCATTATTCTGCCAAATTTGTATCAATGGGCAGCCCTTTGATTTTCTGGCTTTCTCCCATTTATTTTCATTTCCATTCATTTTCATGGTGCTTTCCCGCCCGATAAAATCTGAAAATGAAATTCGTGACCTTTTCACCCGCTTTCCTGGTTGAGAGGGAACCCTGAGATTAACTTTATAACCCTGAGTGGACGATGGGAGCGTCCAGCGAAACTAGCCTGGATCCCGTGAGGACCGTCCCTGCATCCGGTCAGATCGCATGGTGCCAAAAGTATTACTGCTAAAGCAATATTCTACGAATTCAAGTAGATTTATTTTCACTCGGAAGTGCTAGAGAAATGTATAAACTACTTCCTCTTTCATTTAACAGTTTTAGCCATTTTATTAATATTTTGCGTGCATGCCCCGTTAGGTAATGAATAATGCAGACCTGCCACTCTATGAAACCTCAAAATCAGGATCTCAGGGAGAAAAAATCGGGATTTGGTGAAAAAAATCGGGATCAACAGCAAATCACCAGGGTGACTGTCAAAGCTGACTTAAAATTTTTCCAGGGGTGCCCATAAATTCCTTGGCCTATATGCCCTCTGTGTGTCTTTGTTTGCGTGTGTGTGTGTGTGTGTGCGTGCGTGCGTACGTACGAGTTATCATTATTTTTTTGTAAACCCTGAAGCATCGCGTCAAGTACTCCTAGTCCAAGTGTCTATACCCCTCCACCAATAAGCCCCGAAATATATGAACTTAAGTTGACCCTGTCAACGGACAGTCCCCGACACGCAGAACTCACACGGCGATGATAGGTCACGCGACGCGAATGCACGATTCAAACAATTTTACTAATGGGCCCGACTAACTGCGCGTTCACCACAAACACTCGGATGAGCGACAGTTGTCCTACTTCTAGAATAACGACGGCGGCCGACCGACCAAATGTACCAACAAATCTCTTATCCCTCATGTGTTCACACAAAAGCAGCGACAACGGCCGTATGTTTGTCTTGTCAGAGCAGTTACATGTAGTTGTGTAAGAGTTAGAAAGACTGTCGCTCGTCCGAGTGTTTGATGTGAACGCGCAGTTACCAGACCTCGGACAAGGCTTGTTTTGAAAGTAACAGCGGAACTACGAACATTATCGATTATTAAATGTCCCAAATTGTAACAGTTACCAGGCTATCATCGGAGAATTCTGAGTGCGGGAAAAGATCACACATAACTTGGGGCGAGTCAACTACTATATGCGGCATCAATATTTCTGGAAATAGTACTTCCGAGTTCCTACTGACAAAAAGTTCAACGGGTGCTTCCCGCGATAAAGGCAGAGTAAGTTTTTAGAAAAATTCGGCACAAAAGCAGACTGGGACAAAAAATCGGGATACACGCGATCGAAATCGGGAAAACCGGGATGCTTGAGATTTTGGGCAAAAAAATCAGGATATCCCGACTAAATCGGGATGAGAGGCAGGTCTGTTAATGCTATCTGGAAATAATTCCGACAAAACATGGAAAATAATTCCGGCGTTAAAGAGTTAACACCTGGTCATGGACGGCTGGTGCTTCTATAAATAAATCATTGATGGTCAAGTCAGGTCAGAACATGCTCAAAGAAACCTTTAGGTTTTTTATCATTATTAGTGGCTTAGTTTTAAGGCACTTGCAACAAAATAAGGTCATGTAAGTGCTGAAGATTACAAATGTTCCAAGAGAGTAACACCAAAAAAAAAAAAAGGAGAAATAAGGACGATAAATGTTTGATAGAAAAGAAGGACAAAACCACACCGGATCCCCCACCAACCACCCACTTACAACACATATAACACGTGTAGGATATGGATATAATATACGGTCTAAACAATCAGGTAAAGATTACAGAGTTACCACTCATCATGTGAAAAAATTTGCGGGTGTGTGTGTGTGTAAGTGAGTGTGTGTGTGGTGTTGGTGGGGTTGTTTTTTTCCATTCATGTTTTATCCAGGATTTCGTAACCATTTCCTGGGCAAGGTTGAGAGAGTAAGAAGAACTCACAATGATGGGAGCAGCCTCCATCTCTGAGGCAACTCTGCTCGAGCTGGTCTCCGATAGCCACTGGGACACAGCTTCTCGGCGCAGCTGCCGCCTCACGTAAAGGTCGTCTTTGTCTGAAACATAGGGTGGTTTCGTTTTAGTTTTAGTAGAGGTTTTACGGCACTTGCAACTGCATAAGGCCATATGAGTGCCAGAAGATTAGAGGTGTTACAAGAGAGTAACAAACATAAAAAAGAAGAAGGGGAGATAAGGACAATAGATGTTAGATAGGAAAGAAGAAGCAAAAAAACACACCAGAGCACCCGCCAACCACCCACTCACATAGGGTGGCAAGCACTGTATGATACAAAAGACAAAAGAGAGGAGAGGAAGAGAAGGGGGGGAGGGGAGTAAGAAAGAGAAAAGAGAGGGAGAGAAAGAAAGGAGAAAAGAGAGAGAGAGAAAGAGAGAAAGAGAGAGAGAGAGAGAGAGAGAGAGAGAGAGAGAGAGAGAGAGAGAGAGAGGGGGGGGAAGAGAGCGTTGAAATGAGAATTGTCCTTATCAGCTGAGACGCTTCTTTTATTGGGAGCCAGCCACATTGATGGACACCATTATGACTTTGTGTGCATGAAGTTAACCCTGACACAGCCGATAACAAATACATTTTGACAGTAACAGGATTCAACAAATACGACACTCAAACAACGCGTAGAAGAAGCAGACCACACAAGAGTTTTCAAAAATCACTGCTCAGAATAAGTTTGATCAATCTATGTATTTTTTTGTTGTTTTAACGTGGGTTTTTCAGCACTTGGAACACATTACACGAAATAAGTGTTGAAGATTAGAGAGTAACAGACACACGCAAAAAAACAACAACAACAGAAGAGACCAGGACAATGTAGGAGGAAAGAAGGAGCAGACCACACCAGAACAAATGCCAACAACCCAAAATCGATCAATATGGAAGAAAAAGCTCCATCCTCACCTAAATCTGCCGCATCTGGCAAATTTCCCCAGAGGGCTACACACAGTCCCAAAACCATCCTCATTTGTTCCTGCACGGGGCCGTCTAGGCTAGAAGCTGTAGGGGCAAAAAAGAATATTCAAAGTAAGAATGCAGTCACTTTCTGACAATGCAATCAATCAAAAATATGTAAACTAAACCCCCTTTCAATGCTGCAACCTCTTTTAAAGCAACTTGAGTGCCATGACGACGCTTACATCCTTACGGTAGTGTGTGATGTGGACAATTTTGTCTGTCGTTTATGTATCTCCACTGGTGGAAGACGCAGAAAAATCTTGGTCAAGCCAAAAAAAGCATGCAGAAAATATGCGCAATTAGATTCAGTCTATTTTAGGTATTTTTTGGTGCAAAAATGAGCAATTAACTTGCTGTAAATTCCATCTCAGCACTCACATGGTTAAGAAGTAGGACTTGCTAATCTTAATCTACGTAACCAATCAGACATGGCCAAGAGAAAGCAAAACATTGGAAACTTTCCCATAAACCCAGATTCAAGAAAGCCTTGTAGGCAACTTGAACCAGGATAATTCAACACAATGTTGGAGCCAACAGCACTCTTGTTAACTTTATCATTTTAGATTGCATTTTGAAAGTGAATCACTGAATTTGTTCAAACACCCGGGCCCAATTGCATACATGTGTTACAATGGGCATTCTTTACCAGGGAAAGATACATTAAAAAATCTTGGGAGCATTGTACCTACTGTAAAAAAGCAGCGGCCTTTCACCAACTTTTTCCCAAACCAAAAAACCGTAAGAAAACAAGACATAAAATGTCTGAGGACCATAAAGTCAGATCAAATACTTGCGAACACCAATGAATATATATTCTGCTCACCCCCCCCCCCCCACCGAAACGTAATGTTCACAGCATGCAAGTGCTTAACCTTCCTAAGGTGCGGAGCAGTGTCATCCCATATCCCTATATCACAGCAATTGACTATACATCAAAATCAACCTTGAAAATCATCATCACACCCCTTTTTCCTTGTTTTATTTTTCTTCAAGTATAACAATTTGTACGGTACCATGTTGACACATTTTATGTAACTTACAAATATCGGCACCAAAATCGTGACAAAGGAAATTTTTTTGTTTGTTTTAACCCTATCCATACATCGTGTTTTACTATATCCATATGACGTGGGAAACTCTGTGCCACCACTTTCCAAAGAGGAAATGTACTCGTTAATCTGATCCATACGCTTTGCATAGCAGTCTGTCAAAATGATTTTTTGGAGAAATACTGAAAGTTTCAAAGACATCGTCGCACTAGAAGTATTCTAAAATGTGAAGAATACAATCAAAGGGGTACAAAATGACCCCATGGCGTAGGGACAGGGTTAAATAATCAGCCTAGAAGTCCCAGTGAAGTACTCACCTAGGTCCACCTTGCCTTCCTCCACGGCCCGGACCAGCTTGTGTAGAGCGTCCACGCCCGGCTCCGGCACCATCAGAGGAGCACCATCCTCCACCTCCATGAGGCTGTGGTCCAGCTGCACCTCCAGGAGCTCTTCCTGCTGCTTCTGCACAGGTAGTCAAAAAGTTTACGAATGTATTTTTAGTGAGGCGTTTTACGGCGCTTGCAATGCAGCAAGGTCAGATTTTAGTTTTAGTGAGCCTTTTGCAGCACTTGTAACACAACGAGGTCAGATTTTAGTTTTAGTAAGCGTTTTACAGCGCATTCAATGCAGTACGGTCATAAAAGCGCTGAAGAATAGAAGTATTATAAAAAAGTAACACAAAAAACCCCCAAAAACCCAACACCTCCCCCCAAAGAAAATAGGAAGAGAGATAACTAAGGACAATAGAATATTTGACAGGGAAAAAAAGAGCAAACCGCACCAGAGCACCTGCCAACCTCCCACAGGAATATATTCATTTTACGATTTAATTTTTTTTTCGGGGGGGGGCGCGCTGGGCGTGAATGAAGCACAACAAAACATAACAAACAATACAGAAACAACAAAGGGAAAGTTAAAAAAAAAAAGTAGGACCTAACAATAGCACCCTTCAATCACCTGTTATCTCAAACCAACAAACTGGAAATAATTTTACCACTTTTACATTGCTTTTCTGTTGCAGTTCAGCACTCAACGCAAGCGCGCTCATATGACCTTAGCAGTTGCGAGCGCCGTAAAACCTTATACTACTACTACTACTCAACGCAATGATAAATGCATGCTGCAAACAAATATATATAGGATTCACATCAAGTCTACAACTTTATTTATTACATCAAAGAGGTGATGTTTACTGTGAGTTCCCAAGATAAAAATTATGTTCGACAAGGTAGCATAATATAGTAATAGAAATACTCAGAAAGAAGTCAAAATAAATTCACCCTCAAAACAGAATCGCACACAGGTAAAAATTAAATACACTATTTGAAAAGCAAATCTTTGAACAGGCTACACAGAAGAGTTTGCTTGATCATTTGAACACGACTTTTGTTTATTTTTGTTTTTTAGGGCACTCATGGAGACAAAAGCAGATGACAATACACAGTAAGAGAGCAGGAAAGGTGGTGAAAGGAGAAAATTATAGAGAAGTAACATTTTCCGCCGTTGTCGGGTTTCAAACCTGGGATCTATTGAATGAGAGGTGAACACCATAACCTCTAGACCCTGAAAGCCCTCTAGTCAAGACTTATACCGATGAAGAAAAGTCAACATATATTGTTTTTCGAAGTTGCTCCACTCATATGTCTAGTATTTAGTTTTAGTAAGTTTTACGGCACTTGCAACACAATAGGGTCATATAAGTGCTGAAGATTAGAGGTGTTACGGGAGACTAACAAACACAAAAAAAGGAGAGCTAAGGACAATAGATGTTTGATAAAGGAAAGAAGGAGCAAACCACACCAGAGCTACAGCCAACTACCCACCCCCTCATAAATTGAACCTTGAAAGTGACCCAATAGCGCAACACGACAGCATTTTACCCACCAACACAGCATGGCTCCGCTGATCCATGTAGTCATACACCTGAAGCTTCTCCATGACTGCTTGCCAGCTCTTGAGCCGTGGCAGCGACTTCACCCGACCGCGCAGAGATGGGAGGATGGACACCTCCGCACTCTCTTCATCTAAAGTGAACAAAAAGGATCAGTCTAATTTGTTTGTTTGTTTGAGTACGGAGAAGCACATTATCATCATCATTGCCTTTCTCACCCTGGGTTAGGGTATAGGAGTATAGGCCACGAACAAATGCTTTCCACCTTTCTCTATCCTGGGCTAGCCTCTTAATGTTATTCCACGTCTTCCCACTTTAAGAAGAAGCACATAGACACAAAAATAGTCATTTATTGCTGGGAAAAAGTAAGATAGACGGACAGACAGAAACAACAGAGGGAAAGTAAAGAAGTAAGACCTACCAGTGGCCTCCTTCAACCATCCGCGGATCAGTTTTAAAAAATCCAAACCACGCTCAGACAAACGTTAACACTGCCTGTTTGAGTAAAGAGAAGCCCATTGACACAATAACAGTCAATCAGTACAGGCAAAAAAGGAAAACAGACATGGATCAACAGAGGAAAAGCAAAGATGAAGGACCTACCTCTGTTGCCCTCCAACCACCTGACCTTATGTATACAAAGATTTTCAACATTAGGCACCAATGCTACTCTCGGGACATGGGTAGGAACATAAGAACAAACTTTTTAACTTTTAACAAATATAAAATAATAACGAAGATTTGGAACCACAGACGCATGTCACACCATGCAGTTTCAGAAGGCTCAGCCATAAAGCCCCTCATAAATCAACTTTATTCTCATTCTATTTACACAACCCAGAGTAATACACCTATATCACATTAGACAGAAAGAAACAAAGAGACTGTGAAAAGAAAGTAAAGCTATCTGTGGTGTCCTCCAAGCAATCACAAGAAGCTCAGCTCAAGTCCTCTTAAAATCTTTATTTTACAATGCACACCCCCCTGCGAGTAAAAACTACCTCTTATCTGTGGTGTCCTCTAAGCAACTGCTTGAAGCTCAGCTTAAATCTTATAATTTTACAATGCATAATCCCCCTCCCCCACCACCACCAGAAAACTCTTACCTTGTAACCCAACAGCAAATCCAGTATGTACAAACGACCACGAGGGACCCCAGCCCACGCGGAATGAGCGGCCCGTGAAGCAGGCGGCGTCCACAAGGGACTGCTGGTTGCGGTACAGCACTGAGTCGCGCGGGTGCACGATGCTGTGCCGCACGCGTGTGCCGAGGATGCGAGGTGGCGCGTCCTCCGGCCTGAGGCCGCTGGATATCAGTTTGTGCTCCATGACCGGTGGGTGGAGGAACGTCTGGGGGGTGGGCCGCAGCACGTCTTTCGACACGCCCATGTCAAACAGACCTGGCAGTCGGGGAAACATTTGTTTAATTTTTGTAAGAGCCTTGCGGTATTTGCAAAACGATTAGGTTACATATGTGGTGAAAATTAAAGCTTCCACTTAGATCACATCGGGACCACAACGAACTAAATAATTTACTTCAACACACTAGATCACCACATGTGGCGTTGAGTTTACTGGTTAGGCAACCGGACTCATAATCACCAGATTGGGGGGGGGGGGGGGGGGGGGGGGGGGGGGGTGTTCCAGGCTCAGCCTGACCCCATGCTGTGTCCCCAAAACAGCACTTTACAAAAAAATTTCCTCACTTCCCCTGGTGTAAATGGTACCCAGCCATAGATTAAGTTTTTTTCAGTAAGTTAGTCTTAGTGCCTGTAAAATGGCAGCTGGCATTGTAACTTTCTTAGCAGATGGAGATGATTTTTAAAGCGCTATCAAGCCTACTAAGATAAAGATACAGATAGTACAGCACAAGTTGAATGGGAATTTGTGCTATACACATACTATTATGTACATTCATTATTATTTTAATTTTAAAAATATTACATACCAGCTTTGGGAAAGCTAACAGGCTCATAGCCCTCCTTTCCATAGGAGTCTTTGCTGTCAGAGAAAGCAGGGGACTGTGGCAAGGAAAGTGAGGCCGGGTGTTTGAAGGCCCCAAAGAGATTTGAGCTCGTTTTGTCACTTGACTTTTTCCACATTGACTGCAAGTCTTCGAAGATGTCCATGTCTCCTTTCTCCACAGCTTCTTTCTTTTTCGCCTTGACTGGTATGAAATAAAAGAAGCTTGGAGTCATAATGCAGTTTTCTGGGTAACAATTAGACATGCAGCCTTTAGAACCCTTCAGTTTTAGTACAAGTTTAACCGTACTTTTAACACAAATAGGATCTTTTAAGTGCCGAAGATTACAGGTGTTTCTAGAGAGTTAACAAAAAAAAAAAAAAAAAAAAAAAAAAGACAAGACAAGAGGAGGTGTTACTTGAGAGTAACATACAAAGTAAAGACAAGAGGAGATAAAAAAAATGAAATGTTTCATGTGAAAGAAGGAGCAAACCACATCAGAGAACCTGCCAGCCACCCGCTTCATACCCTTGGCCTCTGGTAAAACATGAAGCACGGGGGGCTCATAATCCCTACAAAGTTCCAGCTCAAATCCGGGCCCCCACACTAAGAAACAGGAACACCATGAATTATGTTAGACTTCTAGAAAACTATTTCAAAGGAGATGATTAAATGAGGTGCTGCTCTTGAAGCATTATCATTAACAACCGCCCAGTTCCTCATAGAATCTTTTCCTCCAGTTCACATTCATTGCTTAGTCTCACTGTTTTCTTGAACTTTGTAAAACACAATGTTGTGCAGAAAAAAATTAAACAGAACTGTAACTACAAATGATTTTTTATTTTAATTACAAGAAAGTTTTCAATTAAAAAATTTAAAAAAATAATTCATGATGACTTATACGCAAGTTTTAAAAAAATAATCTTTTAAACATGTCAAATATACAATATACAGGTGTACATTTTACACACTTCATTTTGTCTCGCCTCTTAGACTCATACTCTCCCTCACTCTCTTCTTCTTTTATTTGTAAATCTGACAAAAGCACAAACAATTTCTATTATACATCTGAATATCTTTTTTTCTCAGAAACAACAACAAAACTAATACATGTGACACAACAGCAATTGTCTTCAGTCTTTTGCAAAACTGTATCACCACCATGAACTAGAAATCAACTTTTTAAGTTTTAGTAGAGACTTTACGGTGCTCGCAACTGCATAAGGTCATATGAGCGCCAGAAGATTAGAGGTGTCACAAGAGAGTACAAACATAAAAAAAGAAACAGGGGAGATAAGGAAAATGGATGTTTGATAGGAAAGAAGGAGCAAACCACACCAGAGCACCCACCAACCACCCACTTAAAATCAACAACAAAAAATTTGGTGTCACTCACTCAAAAAAAAAAAAAAAAAAGCATTAATAATAATTAATAGAGCACTAAAAAGTCAACACTGACAACAGAACAAAAAATATAAAAAGTACAACACACTCAATATCACAAGTTGGAGAATCACAATTTAGGAACCCCCTCCAACAGAAACTATTTGCAAAAACACAAGTGAAAAACAAAAAACTAAAATCCAGTGGAATAATAGGAACATAGACAAAGTAACAAAAACAAAACCTATGCTATATATTCTTATTTTATTCTCTTTGGAAGCATCATTTAAAAAATAAAACATTTCAGACATGAAGACAATCATTAGGTTGTATAAAAACACCTAGGCTAGACAACTGCAATATGACACGCACAGAATCAACATCTGGAAAATTCCAAGTAGTCAAATATGAATTCTTGACAACACATCACAGTTCTTTCTTCTCTGTACAGCTACAATTAATGGAACCTATGTGTGAGCACCAATATAAACAACTAAATTTGTGTTTTTTTAAAAACGTTTTTTGCTGATAAACTGGAAAGTAAGTAAACTTCGACTTTTAGTATGCAAAACTTATCTTCCTGAAAGAAAGAAATTCCCCCCCCCCCACCTCCCTAACAAGGAAAGCACACCCCTGGTGGAGCCCCCTCACAATGTCAGAGAATAATAAGGTAAAGGAAAATACACATGCCATGGGCATTAACCCTTCTGCTGCTGTCAGTAAACAATAACTGGGAAAACAATTTGACAAGATATCACTACTGGCGCAGAAAGCCATGAGGCTGAGGCTGCGGGTGGGCAGGGACATATATATATCTGTGAGTGAGCAGTCACCTGGCATGCCTCCCAGGCCATCGTCTCCGAAGAAGGACGCCTTCATGCCCTGGATGGTGCGGGCACTGACCCCCATGGAAGTTGCCAGGTACTTGGAGTCCACACTCGTGTCCATTCCTGCAGGACAAAAAAAAAAGATTTTAAAGTTTTAGTGGAGGTTTTACGGTGCTCGCAACTGCATAAGGCCATTTGAGCGCCAGAAGATTAGAGGCGTTACAAGAGAGTAACAAAAATAAAAAAAGAAGGAGGGAGGATAAGGACGATAGATGTTTGATAGGAATGAAGAAGCAAAACACACCAGACACGGCGCACCGGCAATGGAATTTTAGTTGCCGCGGGGCGCCTTATCACGTCGGGGTCACGGGGGTCAGCTCCCTGTCGCCGCTCTGTCTGGGCCGACTTAATTTTTGGTACTTTTCAACGTACAATTTAAGGTGCATCCTTGTATTTATGGTAACTCTCATTTAGTGCACCCAAAGCCCGCATTTCTGCTCTTGAGACTCAAAAAAGAACGGACGTTGTAACTTGCCTGGTTATTTCGTTAGACGCGCTGGAGTCGGCAATGCTAAATTGTAATTTTTTTGGGACTAGCGTGAATGAAAAAAAAATCAATATAAAAAAAAACGCATCGTCAAAATCTGTCGAACTTTTGGAATATGAACGACATAACATTAGTGCAGATACTTAGAAAAGATGGTATCTGCGCTTATAATAGAAGGCTGTAATTTTGCAATTTTATCCATCGGGCACACAATTCGCTACGAAGTAATTCCTCCAAATACAACTTTATGTGTCTAATATAATCATGAATATTCGCATATTTTCTCGAAAGTTTATAAAAGTTATCATGAAGTTTCTCAATGAAAAGTACATATCGATTTTAGTGCTAGAATATATCTTCAACGTAGATCTAATACACGAACAGTATCTGTTACACTCCAGAAATTGCTTCTTAAAACGCTAAGTCTAGGTTTTGTAAGTGGACTGAATAATAGGGATGACTTCTCGTAATTGGGTTATAAGAATAATTTCTAGCTTTCCAGGGACACTGAATCAGCACCAGACTTTTCCAGCTTTTTTTACGTTTCTATAACCATTTGCAATAACTGACAATGTGACTTAATTCTTTACATTCATAATTGTGTCCGCGCATATTTCCTACCCAAAAACTAAGAATGAATGTTTTAGCTGTCATTATTTTTATTCCATACTAGAAGTTTATCTCTACCCATGTATTTACACGGTTTTGTGGTTTTTTAAATCGCTTATATTATATCTTTTTAATTGTATGCAGGCTGCCACAGACACAGCATGACTCATGAACAAACGCAGAGTAACTTTCTCTTGTTTAATAGTAAAATAAGAGCTAACGCTGATCGTCTTTAGTTAAAATATGCAGATGTTCTTCTCTTATAACTTGACTATTACTACTACCGCAGATTAAAAATTTCTCATGGTAAAAGACATGATATTCGTAGTCAGTTTAACACAGAATTTGGAGAGATCTGTCGTGCCTTTTTTAAAATAACAATCATTCATTCATAACTTTGTAACTAAAATAGGACAAATTGGGTACTCTACAAACACTTGTCTAGAACAAAAACTAAGGCACAGAAACTAACCATTCTAACGCAGAATAAATCTCAAGACATTGAGCTTTTAGTACATTTGCGTAATGGTTTGCTGTGTGAGATGGGGAAGAAGTTATATCGTTTTAAACATAGTCAAAAATGCGAACTTCCCGACCGACACCGGCAAAGTCGCCTCAGGGCTCATTAACCCTGTGACCCCGAGCTGGGGAGCTCCGGCGGGCTGCTGAGTCACGCGAACTAAAAGTAACAGAATCGGGCGAAAAGTGACGCCGTGCAGAGCACCCGTCAACCTCCCACAAAAAAATATTGGGAAATGTTGCTGTGTTTGAGTTGTTGTAAAAGCGGGCGGGCTTGATTAACAATAGCAACAACTTCACCAAAAGACAGAAAACTTAACACCAACCTGTGACAAGGAAGAGAAGTGGGAATAGATCACTCCAAAACGCCCACTCACCACTCTTTAAATCTGAATGTTGCACAAACGACTATATACAATATATATTAAAATCACACAAACAAAAACAAAACCGGCAAAGTACCTTCATCCTGAAAACGTTTTTTAAGCTGCATATCCTCAGCGTCCAACATATCATAACTATCTTCTTCCTCTAGACCGTCCTCCTCCTCATATTCCTCTCTCTGCATCTCCTCTTCTTTCTCCCTCTGCGCAGCCTCCTGCAAAATAATGTTTGAACACAACATTTTAGAATTAAGCACATTACATCTTTTAAAGAAAATTCTTTACAAAACTTTTCAAAATGATCATAAAACATTCAAAGTTAAACCCCCCCCCCACAAAAAACAAGTCTAAACATGAGAGCAGTTAATTTTTATGCTTTTTCCAACATTTGCATTTCATACTAAACATTTTAACTTTCATATTTGCCACTCCACGTGACATGCAAAGTTCATTAAGTTGAGTAATAATGACCCAGCCTTTTAAATAAAACATAATCCTCTGTCTTTTGATCTTGAATAAAGATCCTAAATCCAACAACAAGGGGAAAGGAAAGTAAAAAGTATTAAAAAAACCTGGCCTTAAAAGACACAAAACAGTTACAGTTCGGGGAACGAATACTTATTGGGCAATAGAAAACACCACAGCTCAAATACATACCTGCATGCCTTCAGGGGTCAGGCCTTGATCAGCAGCTAACTTCCCTTTCTTGGCCAGTTCTTTCTGCTGAAGCTGTTGCTGGGCTTGGATCTTCAGTTTCTTTTTTTTTTGGGGGGGCATAAAAACGTACACAAAGCCAAAATTAAGACCTAAAGACTTTCAAGATCATTCATCAATTCACACTGATAAATAATTGAAATTAACTTGTAAACATTCAGTATCTTTCAACATATAGAAAAATTTGAAAGTGTGACCAGATTGAAAGTCAGATTCACATAAATACATAGATTTTCTTAAATAATGTTTTAAAAAAACTGACTAGCCACTGGGATGTCAGTTTCGCCATTCATCACCCAGAAACAAAAACAGAAAAATACAAATATTAAGGACAAGTAGATGAAGTTCACTCCATGGCACCTGTCAACCACCCACGGGATGGGAAGATTGAAGCTTGAACATCCCAATAGACATTAAGCATAAAGCAAACATACCCCTCCCAAAAACAAAAACCAAAGAAAGCGGAGCAGAAGTTAAAAAAGATGGCTTTTGTTTCTTCTTTAAAAGAGCTTTCACTTTGAAGCAGAACACACACTATACTATACCTTTATTAGAAAAAGTAGAGGTTTTACGGCGCTCGCAACTGCATAAGGTAAATGAGTGGCAGAAGATTAGAGGTGTACAAGAGAGTAACAAACATAAAAAAGAAGAAAAGGAGATAAGGACGATAGATGTTTCATAGGGAAGAAGCAAACCACACCAGAGCACCCGTCAACCTCCCACAAAAAAATATTGGGAAATGTTGCTGTGTTTGAGTTGTTGTAAAAGCGGGCGGGCTTGATTAACAATAGCAACAACTTCACCAAAAGACAGAAAACTTAACACCAACCTGTGACAAGGAAGAGAAGTGGGAATAGATCACTCCAAAACGCCCACTCACCACTCTTTAAATCTGAATGTTGCACAAACGACTATATACAATATATATTAAAATCACACAAACAAAAACAAAACCGGCAAAGTACCTTCATCCTGAAAACGTTTTTTAAGCTGCATATCCTCAGCGTCCAACATATCATAACTATCTTCTTCCTCTAGACCGTCCTCCTCCTCATATTCCTCTCTCTGCATCTCCTCTTCTTTCTCCCTCTGCGCAGCCTCCTGCAAAATAATGTTTGAACACAACATTTTAGAATTAAGCACATTACATCTTTTAAAGAAAATTCTTTACAAAACTTTTCAAAATGATCATAAAACATTCAAAGTTAAAAACCCCCCCCACAAAAAACAAGTCTAAACATGAGAGCAGTTAATTTTTATGCTTTTTCCAACATTTGCATTTCATACTAAACATTTTAACTTTCATATTTGCCACTCCACGTGACATGCAAAGTTCATTAAGTTGAGTAATAATGACCCAGCCTTTTAAATAAAACATAATCCTCTGTCTTTTGATCTTGAATAAAGATCCTAAATCCAACAACAAGGGGAAAGGAAAGTAAAAAGTAAAAAAAAAACCTGGCCTTAAAAGACACAAAACAGTCACAGTTCGGGGAACGAATACTTATTGGGCAATAGAAAACACCACAGCTCAAATACATACCTGCATGCCTTCAGGGGTCAGGCCTTGATCAGCAGCTAACTTCCCTTTCTTGGCCAGTTCTTTCTGCTGAAGCTGTTGCTGGGCTTGGATCTTCAGTTTCTTTTTTTTTTTTTGGGCATAAAAACGTACACAAAGCCAAAATTAAGACCTAAAGACTTTCAAGATCATTCATCAATTCACACTGATAAATAATTGAAATTAACTTGTAAACATTCAGTATCTTTCAACATATAGAAAAATTTGAAAGTGTGACCAGATTGAAAGTCAGATTCACATAAATACATAGATTTGCTTAAATAATGTTTTAAAAAAACTGACCAGCCACTGGGATGTCAGTTTCGCCATTCATCACCCAGAAACAAAAACAGAAAAATACAAATATTAAGGACAAGTAGATGAAGTTCACTCCATGGCACCTGTCAACCACCCACGGGATGGGAAGATTGAAGCTTGAACATCCCAATTGACATTAAGCATAAAGCAAACATACCCCTCCCAAAAACAAAAACCAAAGAAAGCGGAGCAGAAGTTAAAAAAGATGGCTTTTGTTTCTTCTTTAAAAGAGCTTTCACTTTGAAGCAGAACACACACTATACTATACCTTTATTAGAAAAAGTAGAGGTTTTACGGCGCTCGCAACTGCATAAGGTAAATGAGTGGCAGAAGATTAGAGGTGTACAAGAGAGTAACAAACATAAAAAAGAAGAAAAGGAGATAAGGACGATAGATGTTTCATAGGGAAGAAGCAAACCACACCAGAGCACCCGCCATCCACCCACACCCCCCCCCCCAAAACCCCCCCCCCCTCTTATTATGAACAAGTCTGACAAGAACAAGACCCAAACTTTCGGGACTGACCTGTACAAGGATGACTTCCTTCACGTGCTGACCGGCCAGCAGCTTTTTCTGTTGCTCAGTGAGCTCATCTTCATCCGAGTCGTCCAGCAGCCCGTATTTGGAGAAGTGGTTCACCTGGGAGCATAGACAAGTCACAATTTATTACTGAAAGGATCACAACATTTTGGGTTGTTTATTAACCCTTAAGATTCTGGTCCCTGATAAATGTTTGCCCGATAAGCGCAATCCCGCGCAGCGCTCCACAGTTGGTCCCTGATCAGTCGTCGTCCTGCGCGGGCAACGCATTTCGTTTAGGGCGGGGTCTGCATCTGTGTGCTAAAATGTGTGTGGGTCAGTCTGCTTGTGACTGTGTGTCCATCTGGAACTTACTGCATTGTTTTGCAACGTGAGGTGTTGGTAGAGATAACAGAGCGTCGGTTGAGACGTTCATTCTATGAAATATGAGCATTTTGACCCAGTTAGACACTTGAGGGACTCGAAAGGATATTCAGGAAATATGACTTTCATCTTTCAATGCAAACACCTTTCCTCACTTTTCAAACGATCTAATTCTTACACCAAACGTTATTTCCTGATGTAAATAATCATATTTGGTGGTTTTTGAACCATTGTCCTACCAGAGGGAGAAATTTGAGAGCAACCGAATATAAAAAATATTAGGAAATTATCCCATTTTCTTCCTCTTTCGAAAGATAGCTGATAAGCAGCCAGCTGTTCGCAAGTTCATTCATAATAGGTGTGAAATCTGGAAAACTCTGGAAAAGTTGTTCGATTTGGTGTAACTTCCAATCTCAGCGTCTCTGATCAACCGGCGAGGAGATAATGGGATTATTCGTGTGATCGTAACACTTATTCATTGATCGTATCAGTTTGCTGTAAAAGATGAGGTTTTTCCCTGACCTGCTGCGGCACGCTCGCGTAATCGGTGTCTGACCCTGGCGCCCCGCGGCACAAGCTCGCGGGCGACGTAAATGGGTTATCGATTGATAAGAGCCTCTTCCGGTTAACCCCGCAGGACTAGAGTTAAGCATAACCATTTCCCATTCACATTCTTCGCCAACAATAGTCCCTCATTTGTTCAACTTCCATCATAAAAAGTCGACCCTGTGAGACGTGTCACACACAAATCAATTGCAATTACAGTTCTAATACTCCCACTAAGAGTACTAGTAAAATAGCAGAGGAATGAAACAGAAAAGTAAAGGTTTGGCATTTCCCACTAAACTGAAAGCACTAAATGTGGACCCGCACTATGAGTCAGGGTGTCACAAAATTAAGACCACATATCTGTCTGCCCCGCTCAATATCAGTTGTAAGACGCACTGTACTATTATCCGCTACGAGGCTCGAAAGCAAAAAAGTGACTTTCCATGAAATTTTTGGTTTTTTTTGATATATTGAAACTTTGATGTCTTCTGCTTCATTTAAGATAAAAATAAACAACTATAATCGACTATAAATATTTTATTTTGATTTATTTTGGAGGTGTGTGTGGTTTGTTGTGAGCTTGGGGGACGATATAAAGGAATTTGGACCTTGCTAGTGTGCAGCTGTAAGATTATTTTTAGAACCATTACTCTTTTACTATCTGTCAAACATGCGGTTGCAGCCAGTAAACGACTTCAGTAATATTATATTATTATGCTAAATTGAAACAGCTGCCATTCTCTTAAACATTGACTGAAAGGTAAAAGTATGGTACCAAAATTCTCAGGAGACACTAGGCTCTTCGTGTGAAACAGATGAATTTGATATACAGCTACTTTGAAAATTTAGTGTCTGGTACCTAGTATTATGCTAACATTTTGTTGCGTTTGATGTGAAGTCCATTCTCGTTAGAATTTTGTTTGGTCCATAAGTTCTTTCTCTGTGAATGAATAGTTTTTTACTTTTGTATGTTACCTTGTAGTGGCATCGCCAAGATAACTGCTAAATTTCAAGTCTCTATCTCTCCATTGCTATGGAAACATGTTGCTCAAATTCGGAGGCCATTTTCTCCTTTTCGAGTTTCCTCACCGCGCACCCTTAAGAGTTCTGTATTTTCGTCAAATATGGTCATATTTACTTCATTCTTGTTTTAAATTGGACACGGCGCACCGGCAGTGGAATTTTAGTTGCCGCGGGGGGTTCCCCGCCGGGCGCCTTATCACGTCGGGGTCACGGGGGTCAGCTCCCTGTCGCCGCTCTGTCTGGGCCGACTTAATTTTTGGTACTTTTCAACGTACAATTTAAGGTGTATCCTTGTATTTATGGTAATTCTCATTTAGTGCACCCAAAGCACGCATTTCTGCTCTTGAGACTCAAAAAAGAATGGACATTGTAACTTGTCTGGTTAATTCTTTAGACGCGCTGGAGTCGGCAATGCTAAATTGTAATTTTTTTGGGACTAGCATGAATGAAAAAAAATCAATATAAAAAAAACGCATCGTCAAAATCTGTCGAACTTTTGGAATATGAACGACATAACATTAGTGCAGATACTTAGAAAAGATGGTATCTGCGCTTATTATAGAAGGCTGTAATTTTGCAATTTTATCCATCGGGCACACAATTCGCTACGAAGTAATTCCTCCAAATACAACTTTATGTGTCTAATATAATCATGAATATTTGCATATTTTCACCTAAAGTTTATAAAAGTTATCATGAAGTTTCTTAATGAAAAGTACAAATTGATTTTAGTGCTAGAATATATCTTCAACGTAGATCTAATACACGAACAGTATCTGTTACACTCCAGAAATTGCTTACTTTTCTTAAAACGCTAAGTCTAGGTTTTGTAAGTTGACTGAATAATAAGGATGACTTCTCGTAATTGGGTTATAAGAATAATTTCTAGCTTTCCAGGGACACTGAATCACCACCAGACTTTTGCAGATTTTTTTTACGTTTCTATGACCATTTGCAATAACTGACAACGTGACTGATTTCTTTACATTCATAATTGTGTCCGCGCATATTTCCTACACAAAAACTAAGAATGAATGTTTTAGCTGTCATTATTTTTATTCCATACTAGAAGTTTTATCTCTACCCATGTATTTACACGGTTTTGTGGTTTTTTAAATCGCTTATATTATATCTTTTTAGTTGTATGCAGGCTGCCACAGACACAGCATGATTCATGAACAAACACAGAGTAACTTTCTCTTGTTTAATAGTAAAATAAGAGCAAATGCTGATCGTCTTTAGTTAAAGTATGCAGATGTGCATCTTTCTTCTCTTATAACTTGACTATTACTACTAGCGCAGATTTAAGATTTCTCATGGTAAAAGAAATGATATTCGTAGTCAGTTTAACACAAAATTTGGAGAGATCTGTCGTGCATTTTTTAAAATAACAATCATTTATTCATAACTTTGTAACTAAAATAGGACAAATTGGGTACTCTACAAACACCTGTCTAGAACAAAAACTAAGGCAAAGAAACTAACCATTCTAACGCAGAATAAACCTCAAGACTTTGAGCTTTTAGTACATCCGCGTAATGGTTTGCTGTGTGGGATGGGGAAGAAGTTATATCGTTTTAAACATAGTCTAAAATGCGAACTTCCCGACCGACACCGGCAAAGTCGCCTCAGGGCTCATTAACCCGGTGACCCCGAGCCGGGGAGCTCTGGCGGGCTGCTGAGTCACGCGAACTAAAAGTAACAGAATCGGGCGAAAAGTGACGCCGTGTGGAGGGAAAAGGTGATAGTTTTTTAAAATAATGTTAACTCAGTTTTGAAATTTCCTTCATATGACTGATATTGACCGGCAGGGACACATTTGTGAGTTAGCATTCACCCATCTTTAATTTACTTTTACCCGCTGCTTATACCCTTTTGGGTTTCGCGGAAAGAAAGAGACGTCTCTCTGTCGCCAGCCGGAGAGCTTGGGCCAGGGGGATGCCGTGGGTGGTTAATGTTTCCCTGACCCCATCTATCCAGGTCTTTCTCGGTCGCCCTCTAGCCTTGTTGCCATCGAATTTTTGGATGTAGGCTCGTTGTGCTGGATGGTGTGTTGGTAATCGTAATCCCATTTACAGGACTAATGAAGAAAAAATAAGTTAAACTTACCTGGAAAACCCAAGATCCTGTTTCTGGTCTGTAGTCGATGAACTTTGCACCAATTTTGGCAGTTGTTTCTTCAATTTTATCCGCATAGCTCAGTACTTTTAGTCTTTCTGGACTCTGCAAGACAAACATCAAGACAAAAAAAATTAGGTTTCATGTAAAAATATACCTCCAATCTTTACAATGGAAAATTTTGACATTTATCTTCTCCGTCATCCCTAAAACCTAAAAAAATATTTTAAAATTGCGACCGCAACAGCAATAATCAGAGGGCACAGCAGGGAACCAATAAAGATTAATAATATTTTTTCAACTTTCCAGCAGACTATATCCGCATAGACATACCATGAAACGAAAGGTTTTGTCTGAGGAGTCTCCCAATTTGCTTTACTTGGGCATTTCTTTCTTCGTTTTACCCATGCATATCTCTCCGCTGCAATTGTTCAACTTTTTACCATCATATTTTGGGGAAAATCCAAAGAAACTGGGTGGTAAACATCGCCAATAGGAGAGATGAGGCAGCAAAGTGATAAAGAGGTATCTAAACTGACAAAAAGCAGTGGCCGTACTCATTCATACCTTGATGGGAGTGCGTGTCGACTTGTCGGTGGGCCACACACAGTCCAGTGTGACCTCTGCTTTCTTGTTGAGACCTTCACCCAGAGGAGGCTTCTTGTCATCATCTGGGTAGACAACAACTTCTTTGCGTCGGAAATGCACTGGGGAAAAAAACAAAAAGCACAAAAAGATGTAAAAGTATGTGAGCATTAGCAAAGAACAAGGGTTGTGGTTTTAAGAGAGTGTGATGTACACATCACCAAGGAGCAGACTAGTGGTAACAACGTACCAAAAAATGTGAGAGCAGCTAAATCGATTCATTTTTAATTTTAGCAATAATAAGAGTTTTACGGCATTTGCAAAACAAACAAGTTTTAGTTTTAGTAGAGGTTTTACAGCGCTCGCAACTGCATAAGGTCATATGAGCGCCAGAAGATTAGAGGTGTTGCCTGGCTAAACAAGGGTACGAAGCGGGTCACGTGATCTGCGAGTGATTTGTAGAGCGGAAAAAAAATTCCAAAGTTGGTCACGCAGGGCTTGTGGGAACCGTCACGGCGGGGGTCACGCAACTGTTGTGTGAACCATCTGAAGTGAGTTGAACCCATACTCACCCACCAACTAAGAAGGCATCACTCTCTCCATGAAAAAACAACAACCCCACAAATACACAATGAGGGGGAGGGGGGACCAACAAAAAAACCCAAAACAAAACAACCCAGCAATTGCTGTTTGTCCTCACCAGTATCATCCAGGTTCATGCCAGCGACGTTTGTGGTACCAGGGAAGAATACGTTGCCGAAACCGACACGGCCTACGGTGAAGTCCTCCACAAACACATTGCCGTTCTCGTCCATGAGGTCAATCATCTCATCCAGGCTCGGGATCGTGTAGTAGCCGGGCCGCGTCAGAACCACGCCAGTTGGGTGAGGGGAGCTGCTGTCCACAACCTGAGTGATCAAAAGCCTAGAGTAAAAACTCTTACCAAAGATAGTACATAACAAGATGGGCCACTCAGCCAAAAAAGTGCCCGCAGGAAGTTCGCTCTATGCTTCAGATGGCGCTGCAGTCTGTTTTGAAGCTCTCTTTCGTTTTCCCAGAAGAAGAATAGGGATAGCACCTCCTTGCGTCTGCAGATCGACTGCAGTTCATCAGCAGTTCGGGTTCGTTAAGTGCGGAGTTTTAGGTTTTTAAAAATTTTAATGACCTCTCGCCTTTCATTCTAAAGTCAAATTAAACGAAGAAAACAATCACCCTTTCCTCCGGAAGAGGTTTCTTGTCAGCGTAACCATTTTAAAAAAGCGTTCTTTCGAAATTTATTTGAAAACTTACTAGTTTCACTTTGATTTTTTAAACTCAAGTAGGGTAACTGTTTGCAAAGGGTGCGCATTTGTGAAGAGGGCGCCACCGAATTTTGAGGACACTTTTTAAAATTGGCTCAAAGAGAGAAGTGGCCCCTCTTGTTATGTGGACTCTTTGCTCTTACACAGTACTTGCATGAGTACTAATTACTCCCTCGAAAAATTCTTTTCCAACTGAATTCAGGAAAACATTGAGAGAACACTAGCGTATAAAATTATGAGATGGCCTATAACACTTTAAAACATTTTTATATTTCTCTTGTTAACATTTTCACTGTACAAATACTAGAAAAACAAACAAAAAACCAACTGACAGTCTAACAAAAGAAAAACACTAGACTAGACCTGCATTTCCTTTTACAACAAAAGAAGCCAGGTTTACAGAAGGATTGGCAATGAATGCAAATACAGCTGAAAAAAAAAAGAGAGGGATTTTCTTCGCAAAAGCAAATTGACTTCTCCGAGATAGACTCCCCTATACACCATCATGAAAACTGACATAGGGCGGAGTCTTACCCAGAGCAGTCAAAAAAGACAATAAAAAAAGAGCTACATTATATCCAACCTACCCAACAGCTCCCGTCAAGATCTGAGGTATCCAGGAAAGAGGTCGTGTCCGCTGCACCAAGCCGGTTGTTGGCCTCTGGAGTGCGACTTGTGTTGATTGCTACGGCTGGTCCCTTCTGGTTCAGAGCAACGATGCTGTCTTCAAGAGATGATATTCTGAGTGAGAGGGAAGAATAAAGAGAGAAGCATAATGAGGAACGATAGTGAAGATGGCCCGAGCCAGTATACAGAATTTGAAACAAATAGGAAGACCCGGAACATCCCCATCCCCACCTCAACCACTACCATATTAAAAATAACTACCAAGGAACTATTTTTTTCAAGCTGTGATTAATGCGCATGTTACATTGTATTGTAAAACATCAATTATTTACAAAGTTATAGCCTTTTTTGCGCAATCAGCTGAGCTTCAAAATCGCCAACACACAGCAACATACTAAAATGATACAGTTGATAATACTGCTCTTTAGAGACAGTCAAGCAATCAGGAAACCAATTAAACAATTAACCCCCCCCCCCCCCCCCCAATCAAAGAAAACCAACGTCAAATTATAGAATTTTAATCATACGTTGAATATTTACACATTTTTAGAGTTGTTTTTTCCATCAGGGTTTCTTTTGGGGGGGGGGGGGGGGGGGGAGGCACGGCGACAGAGAGACAATAACTATGGCAATTTCATCAACGGATGACACCGGCCATCCTGCAAAATAGGACCAGCTCGTTGTCTGGTGTCACTGGCCTCTCAGAGAAAACGGGTTAAAACAACAGGCTAAGACAACTAACAGGGTGAAAACAAGATGTGTGAAGAGCAGACTATACTAGAAAGGTCACAACCTATCCATCTGACCCGACAAAAATAAAATCATAGAAATCAAAAGAAAGACTTGAAAACAGCCTAAAAGATTTCAAGTGCTGCTAAACACCAACAGAAACATACTTAGGAGGGGATCTATGAACCGGAGTCCTGTCTTGATCATGCACAATGGCCTCTGCTTCATTCTCAATTGTTGTGTCTACTCTCTCAGAGGGGCTTAGAGGCCTGCAAAAGAAACGATGAAATACCAGGAGTTTGACAATAGGTTAAGAAGAGTCTACAATAACAAGCATTAAAACCACCCAACTCCTCTACAACAAGGTCATTTAAACAACAAATATGTGTAGAAATGTAGTTAATTACTACAGACAAATAGATTTGGGTTTAAATCTTAAAGTCTTGCCAGGCTTGTCAAGCAATAAGGTTAACTACTGCAGGATATAAACCACACAACCATCCAATCATTATTAGTTATTAGCAAAAGCAGCTTAATATTCTGTTCAAGATATTATGTTTCAATGAAACTCTCAAAACTAAATAAATCTGACAAAGAAAGTAAAGTAACTTACAATACGCAGAGCCCCCTCACCTACATATCAAGTTTTCTTCAAAAATGTAACTGGTTAGAAAAATAAGCAAATAACTCTGAAGTTTTTTAAATTCTTTCAACTCAATGATCAATTTTTCTAGACAGAGCATGCTGGGAAGAGGAAACAACTCCAATGAATTTTTTGAAGGTCACTTCAGGCAACATTACAAATCTTTGAAAAGTCTATTGAATGAACATGTCAGAGTTGAACAAGTGCAGACAGCATATAACAACAAAACAATTATATATTCGTGAAATCAACTCACTTTGTGATAAGCGAGGGCATCTGATTGCTGCGATTGCTGTTGCCGTTGAACTGGAGAGTGTTGTCCCCTGCTGTGTCACTGTAGAATGAGCTGGAGGCCGATGTGGACTTGTTGCCAGCGCCTTTACGCAAAACGAGCTTCTTGACACTCTTGCGAGGCACAAACGTGTCATCACCAAAACTGAAATCTTCTTCCTCAAGTCCTTCAAAAAGCTGCGTCTGTGGATTGACGAAAATGAATAATCATTTTTTGGTACCAAATTTTGTATTTTTCTTCATAAAAAAAAAAAAAAGGCTTTGTTTTAGAGCATTTAAAGGCAAGGCATGCAAAATCTTCGGCCAGTATACCTAAATCAAGAGCTGACTCAAGGCCTCTGAACTAAATTTTCATGACCAAGAAAGTACAGCTGTATTACTATTGGAGTTTACAGAGAATCAGCACGATACCAGCCCAATTTCAATAAATAGGAACAAATCAGGACAATTAGTGAAATGCATAACACTGAAAAAAGCAGAAGGAGAAGACCCCCTTACCAACCACCTGCTTAGTTGATCAAGAAACATAAGGGATGACACTGCAGATTGCTCTATTAAATAAATCAACATACTGACATTTTGCTCTCTAAATGACAACCAATCGCATATAGGCCTTAAAAGTTAAAACATCAACAGTATGCACAGCACAGCCCAAACATCAAAATAAAAAAACATTTTACCGAAAGAACTCTGTAACTTCAAGGTGTAACTAAAGGATTCTGATTTATTTAACGAACAACAAAATGACCCCCAGAATCCAATAAGCTGCACAGACATCACATATCACCATATCTAAATATGACTAGCTGGGCCCCCTTATGATGAAAGGAATGATCGGTGCTTTAATTTCAACTAGAAGTAATTGGCTTACTATATTTACACTCTACTGGAATTGGGCTATAAATCTTGAGAGATGCAAAAAATTAGGTCTAGATCTATACTCTCAAAACAAAATGCGTCTTGCGAAATATCACTTCCGGGTTTTCTAAAATTACAGAGACAGAAGTGTTGGCCTACAAAAGCGATCGACGAAATAAAGAAATTTAGTGTTTTTAAGCAAAACTGTCCCAAAACTGAAAAAACCAAGGGCGTCATGATCTGGAGAATATTTTAATGAATCTTTTGGCAAAAACCGCATGTCGATCGATGCAGCCATTAAAAAGCCTTTTGAATAGCAAAATTCGGCCACCACAAATAGATAATAGATGTGAAGCAATAAAAAAACTTAAGATTTACCTTCAGTACGGGGCACAGTATGTGCATTTACTTTTTGAACTAATGCTAAGCCTCATTTATCACAATAAGTCATGATTTCAAAGAAACAACACTCTGCCATTGGTTAAAACAAAGAAAAGAAGAAGACAAAAACAATAAGTAGAGAGAGCATAAATGTTCATGTGCATTATTCTACCAATACAATGTTACACATTTCATTCATGAGTGGTGGGACTATTTGACGCCCCCAAACCACAAAATGGTATACCATGTTAAAAAACAATAGACTTTGTGGACACTCGATACAACTGTCTCCGCCTAAGATCCCACATTTCCCTTGCTGCCAAGCATCAGGATCTTTGGCAGAGACTACTGTACATGTACTTCAGTGAACAAGGACAACATCACTAAATATGGCAAACAAGACACATCATTTCCTTTTAAAAAAAAATAAAATTAAAAAAAAGAAAAAAAGAAAAAGGATTCTCTGTTATTTTTGTCTATTAATATATAAATGTTGCCATTGTTTTTCAGGGTGTTTTGGTCCATTTTTCAAGTAAACTAAAGGGGTGACCAATCAACTTAGCTATTTGTAGAGGGCAGATCTCCACCAAGACTGAAACCCAGGTAGAATTCTGTGTATTTTCAGTTAAAAAAGGAAACTTTCCTTTAGTTGAAAATTGGGGGTCATTAGACCGTAGCTGAATCCACTGGTTTGATGAAAGTTAGAAAATAGTAGTCACAGATTAAAACTTACACAGTTTGTCTATAACAAAGGGCATATTCTGACCTCTCAATCACTTAGTTGCTCAGCAATTTTATGACATGGACACAGATTGCTAAAGTATAGTAACACACTGTAAATTCCATTAACAGCACGAGTTTTCCCATTGAACAAATCTAGATCTATGTGAGAAATTGTTAAATGTAGTCACAACAGAGGACAAAAACACTTGTCAAAAGTTAAATATCCGCACCGTTTCAACCTTTTCCTCTTCATGCTGTAGAGAAAACAATTCCAATACATAATTGAAACTGACAGGAGCAATTAAAGATGTGAAAAATATACAGCAGTAATCAGTAGCCTTCACACAAGAGAAAAGAAAAATGAGAACATAAAGCAAAAAAGGAAACGGAAAAGATATGTGTTGCTTTATGAAATCAGATCTAAAGAGTATTTTAAATTTGAACAATGCAGAGGCAATAACTAAGGCAGAGTTTGTACAAGAAATGCATCTTCCTTTTTGTCTTGTCTTAATGTCCATCAATAAACTTTTAACACAGTGGTCTCCTCTTCACAACGCACTGCCTCAAAACAGAAAGTTGGGTGGGGGTGATGGATTAACAGGCAGCACTACCTGTACCCTACACTAGAAGAGATTTTACAGAATGCCTAGGCATGCTGCTCATGACTTTCAGTTCCCCAGAACCCATTCACTTTTATACTCCACTCGCATCATATCACTTGTCTTCGAAGAAAGAAACCTTTCAACAAAGGAACAGGATCAAAACTCAAAGCACAGGGCAGGTATTGACGGAGTAACACATTTCAAACATGAAGACAAAGAATACATCTTTACCTTTCCTCCATTAATAAGGTTGTGCAAGGACTTCGGTTTGATTCTTGTGGAAGGACGGGGACTGACTTTGTACTGATTGGCAGATGACAATACCGCCTTCTGAGCATTTGGGTTCGTTGGCTTCAGGACATCTTCCCGTTTTTCCTTATTTTGCTGTAGAGTAGAAAAAGTACACTTTGTTCCAAACGTGTATGCAACTTCTTATATCACTGATCCACTGAAGATCATTTATTCATTAACCAGTTCTCTTAATTCTTGGACACGTTGTGCATAACTGCATGGCCCTTCAATCAATAAAACCATTATGAATTGAACTAAATGTTTGATGTGAATGACAAGAAAAACAAGGCAAAAAATTGATACCAGAGAACAATGTTTTATTGTGCCATACATTTTGTACAATAAAGCAGAAACATAGAAAAAACACATAAAGTTTCATTTACAAGATCTACTTCCTTTACTTATTGAATGGATGGGGTTATTAATGGGTTACTCCAACCAGTAATCACCAACTATTTGAAAGATGCGAAAACAGAGCGCTTCACACAGAGTGGAATATCACATTGATTGAACCAAATGTGTCATTTTTCTCCAGTATGGCGTGTTGTGATCTTATTGCTTCTTCTCGATCGCATCACACTTGAAGTCTGGTATCTGTCATGTACTGGGCCGTCCTGCTCAGTATCTTATTACTTATTGCTGAGATGTTAGGTTTTCCCTTTGTTCTTTTTTTTAGTAAGTGTTTTACGGCACTTGCAACACAATACGGTCATATAAGTGTCGAAGATTAGAGGGGTTACAAGAGAGTAACAAAAACAAAAAAGAAGGAGGGGATCGATGTTTGATAGGAAAGAAGAAGCAAACCAGGCCAGAGCACCCGCCAACCATCCTTTGTTTGCACAATGTTTTTTTTTCTTTCCTGAAATAGAAATAATCGTACTGGACAGTACTGGTACTCTAGAGGCGGTAGTAGAAATTTCAGTCAGACGATTGTCTTTGGTTGATGATTCCAGAAGAACTTTGATCTATGTCTTCTTTCCTCCCCTGTGTTCCCAGTCACGTATATGAGAAACTGTAAACCCGACAGACAAATAAACAAGTCTCTTGAGAAAACTACCTACATACATGTAAATATGGAAGGAGAAGATAACCGTACCTGTTTGACATTCCAAAACAAAGGGTTGTCCCCATATGGAGATGATGCCAAAGCCAGAAGATGTTGCGTACTGTTGGCTTGAGAAGATGCTGTTGACCTGGATAAAGTAGAATAAAAGTAAATATATTGAAGTAAACGGCACGCACATTAAAAAAAATTCAGTTTGGTCATAAAACAGAAAGACTAAAGACCACGGATTCAGCGGGCCAAGAAGAGCTTCTCTGTGCCATGTGCCCGCTGATTCGGCGGGCCTATGATGAAGTAATTTTTAGTGTAATATTCCACTGTTTAAAGGGTCAAAACTGTGTCACGACGAATCCTCATTGATATTACTGCAGTCTCCCGTGAATCTGAGCATAATTTTCATTGTTTTGAAGAAGTGAAGTGTTGATGTTCTAAGTTGTGTTTACTTTTTGTCTTTTTTTTGCTTTTCGCAATGGCATCCAACAGACCAGTCTATCAACCTTCCTTTTTAGCTACAAAAGGTCTAGACGAAATTATGAATGACTGTAACAGTGATGATAATGATTTCAATTAAGTTTCTGAGTTAGGGACTCTATTTGACGCTTGTAGTAATTGGAGCAATTTTCCGCGGCACAGCTATGTAGTTCATAGCCGGAAGTGAAGGGGTTAAGCAAGAGTCTGTTTTTCAAAGTTTTAGTAGAGGTTTTATGGCACTCACAACTCAAGACTGCGCTACCTGGCTGGTAGTGTAGATCCCTATAAACAAGCATGACACAACACTCAGAATATGCAGCAACGTGCTTACTCTTATTAATTATGAGGTTCCTTTGTAATACACAAGAAAAAAAGAGCTGCACGCGAAACTTACGTTCCCAGCGTGGTGGCGCCTCCCCCTAGGTTGAAGGTCCCAGCACCTGCAGCTCCTCCAAGAGTGCTACCAAAGCCTGAGGAAAGAAACAAATCTCAACCTTTTGACCACCAGTCACATTTCCATAACGGAGAAGACTAATTTGATTACTTTTACACTCAGCTTGATGAATGTTTAAAGTAAAAAAGTGGGCCACTGAGAGGCCTTAGAGTGTCTTTAAAAGGGTCACTTCAAAATAGCCTGAAGTTCCATAAACCCTACTGCAACAAGCATCTGAACTTACCAAGACACTACTACACTTGACAATTAGATAGGGCATGGCATCATGGTACTTGGCAAGAAAGCCAATACTGCTTGCAACATTATGTGGGTTACAGCGACAGGTATCGGGCATCAAACATTTCAAGCAGTAATCACCAGTGTCATGATCCGCAGTGAAGGGGTACTTCTGGCAGTTCAACCGAGTCTGAATCGGGAGCTTCACTCATAAAATGTCTGGAACGTATCCACATGCACCAAAAAGATGCATTGACACTAATCTCTAAGGTCATTGATCTACTTTATAATAATTTAAACTCCTTCTAACCCACAGCTCAAATGAATTCATAGTGGCTGAAACTCACCTGTTTGTGTCTAAATTACCATTGGTTCCCCCAGGGATGTGGTAGACCAAAACTAGGAAGTTTGAAATGCAATGATTACTGAAAAGCAAAAATTGTTTTGGAAAGTAGTTACATAGACCTTTTCAATTAGTTACCTGCAGTTCCAGTAGTTCCAGTTCCAAAGCTGAAGGCACCTAATCCAGGCTTAGCAGCGTTGGTCCCAAATGTGCTCGCAGTGGAGTTAGTGCCAAGCCCAGAACCAAAGCCAAAGGAAGTACCACTACCAAGACCGGTAGAAGCACCACCAAATCCTCCTGACTTCATACCAAACAACCCTCCAGAAGTGCCTGGGGAAACCAGATGGAGTTGAGCCACAACATACAACCGCAATTTAAACAATTGTAATAAAAGAGATTTTTAACAAGTCTGGGAACAGTAAATCATTTATATAGAAGTTTGTTCCATCAATATCATGCTTACCCCAAACAGAACCAAGTCAATTCCAGGGGAGTTATCTATTCAAAACAAATATCTTGAAAGACTTGAATATAGCTCAATAATCAGAAGAATAACATACATCACTTCCACAAGGCTCTCTTACACAAAATATTCTTGGGAGCCACCAATCCTTTCATGTAGGAGAAAGAAAGACATAACGTTACAAAAGCGCTCATTTATTTCAAATCATACCTCCAAAACCTGAAGTGCTTGTATTGGTTCCAAAGCCAAATGAAGAGGCTGTGGTTGTAGGCTTGGCAAACATGTTACCCCCTGAACCAAATCCGAGACTTGAGGTCGTGGCAGTTCCAAACCCACCAGGCTTTGCTCCAAATAGGTTGCTCTGAAAAGAATGCCATAAAAAATTGAGGATGCCAGGAACATAAAAATGAGAACATTGGTAATCCTGAAAGACAAAAGATTTGTTACATGCACAAAATGCAACCCATCTAATAAAACAGATTAGACAAAGAGACAAAAGCAAAATGGAATACAACCAATGCATAGAACTCTAAAAGAGAGAGGGTTGTCATGAATTCAAATCCATACTGATCGCAGGATGGTTTGAATCAGATGTTTAACTAATTCAACCATTGACTGAACAAACATTGTCTGTGTTATAACAGTACGCTTCCAAAGGACAGTTTATGCTTTCCCCAGTCACTTAATTATTAAGTCTTCTCGGTTTGTTCTCCATCATTTTATTTAATAAATATGAAGACTAGTATTGCTAATTCCCTATTTGCTGCATTATTTACATTTCCACTGACAAACCATAATTAAAAATGAGATCATAATTCATTTCAGGGACAAAAAAATTAATACAATCAATATCAATCCCTTTGACCTATAAAAAACAACCCAAGCCAAACAAACAGAAATGAGCGGGAGAAAGTAAAGATGGAGGATGCAACACTGGCATATTCACCCAATCAACGAGAAGCACACACAAGCTCACAACAGCCATCACAAACTGCTGAGAAGAAGTAAGAAAAAGTAAAACATGGAAAATAAATAACCCCCCCCAAAGAGAAAAGAAGTAGGAGACTAACCAACCAGCAGCACTTAACAATATGCGTCATATAAGAAAACTGAAACAAAGAAACAAAACCAAGCAAATTCACTCACTCCGGTGTTAGCTCCAAATCCCACAGGGTTACTGGTCCCAGCCGCTGACGCCCCAAAGAAGGATGTGCCGCCTGTGAGCGAGGGCTGGGTGGATGCTGTGCCGCCAAACAAAGGCTGTGAAAAAAATGATCATCCCTAATAAAGCAGGCGCAAACAAGAACAATAAACATGTTAAGACTGAAATGATGAAAAAAAAAGAGGAAATATTAAACAAATAGAAATATGAAGAGTAACGGAAAAGCAGTGCTTGTAGAAGAGTAACGAAAAAGCAGTGCTTGTAAAAATCATCTGCTGATTAGTCAATAGAATCACATTGAATGCACTTATATACCAAGCACATAAATGCAGAGAACATTACTATACTTCACTTATTTTGGGCAAAACTCCATGGAGTTACAGAGGCAAGCGCCAAAGACAGGAATGGGCACCGAACTCAAAAATCATATTACAGGCAATGTCACACAATCAAGCATTAGAATTAACCACTATAAAGATAAAATAAAAACTTGAAAGATTTGATTAAATAAAAATCCAGAATTATGCACCACGAAATCACAAAATTTCCATTTCAAACATTAACTATCCTTCAGAAAGTACTGGATTTAAAACAACGACCAAATAGTTACAACTCTCTTGAACCTGACCGGGGGGGGGGGGGGGGGGGGGGGGGGGGGGAGGGAGGGGAGGGAGGAGAGGAGGAAGAGAGAAGAGAGACACAGAAAGAGAGAGGGAGAGGGAGAGAGAGAGAGAAAGAGAGAGAAAGAGAAAGAGAGAGTCAAAGACTTTTTAGTTTTCAGAGAGAAATAAGGAGGGAAGAGAGAAAAAAAAAGAAGAAATAACTGACCCTAGCAGTGTTTCCAAACAACGAAGAGGATTGCTGGGTTCCTGTGGCGGTGCCAAAGCCAAAGCCAGACTGTGTTGTTGTACTGGTGCCAAACAAAGGCCGGTTCTGATTGAAGGGCGTGGTGGCAGCTGAACTCGTGCTGCCAAAACCTGTGAAGAGCGCAGAAAATAATGAATACACATTCAAAAACTTAATATAACAGAGATCAAAGAAAAATAAAATCACACTTTATCCTTCCCTTCAGCTTATGTCGTAGAGTCATGGGTTACTTTCAAATCAACGCCACATTTACATTTTACCAAGAATAGATCTAGATTACACATAAAAGGACAAAAAATAAATCAAAAATGGCAAATCACATAATAGCAGATGTCAATAACACGTTCAAATGCCACGGCAGTATGCACAATTACACACTCTCTGTAAAAGAAAGGAGCACAGTAACAAAAAGCATGTTGTTGGCTAGCTATCGCCTTACTTTTCCGATCCAGCGGCCAGCTATCAAAATGTACAAAGCTAAAAATTATGAATTTATTTTTTATTATGTGGTAAAGGTTGCATGTACTCAAGAAATAGGTCATATTTCAGATACCAAATGATGAAGAAAGAAAGGAAGAGAAATTCATAATGTACTACAATTTGTAACAGGCATGAAACTGTTTTCCCTCCCAAAATAGTTTGTGTTATGGGCTTAAAATATGATTCAACAGCTTGCCGACAATAAAATACCCGCGTAAAGTTACGGCTTCACCAGTTGAAAATTGACATAAAATCACACATGGAGAGCTTTCAGCATAAAACCAAACTAGTAATCAGAACATTTTTATGACATTCTTTTCAGGAAAGAAAAAAAATGGAACGAAAATCCTCTTCTCTTCATTTATCTTGCCAAGCAAAGCACAGGACATTACAAGAATTTACTGGTACAAGTTGTAAGTAATAAGAACTGAAAAATTTGAACGAAAACAGCCACATTTCTCGGGGCAGCAAATAAAAATATAATGCACATTGAGAAGGAGTGGATGGAGCCAGCAACAAGTCGGTGTAGTAGAGTAGGAATTTGTAGTGAACCCACTTTGGCAATAGCTGTCTTTTGTCAACAGAAGTTGATGACTTACCCCCAAAACCTGCGCTTGTCCCACTTTGCAGATTGCTGCCTCCGAGACCACCACCACCAGTCCCAAAGACAAAGCCCCCTCCTGACATGGCAGGGGTTTGTCCAAAAAGTCCACTGCTGGCAGAGGGAGCTTGTTTAGACTTGCGGTTAGCTGTGTAGTCCTCTGCTCTCAGTTCCTGAATAGAAATAATTCATTTTCAAAAATTTATTTCATGATGCAAAATACAAAAAGGGAGAAAAAAAAGTTCAAACTGAAAATAAATCTATTGGATAAGCAAATATTTTCACCAAAAAACCCCCCCAAAAAACCCGGATGCACAAATTGAACCACTCACCTCTAAACTTTTGCTTTCATACTCCTTCATCGCAGTGACACACTGATGCTTGGTGTTGATGTTGGTGGTCACACCATTCTTCATCATGGTGTCCTGTCCAGTGGGGGCGGCGAATGGCACAGTGGTGCCACCTGACGCCACCCCGGCATTGCCGAAGGCTCCAGAGGCAGAGGCTTGGCCAAAGAGGGAGGGTGTGCCTGTGGTGGTACCGCCGCCGGCACCAAACAAACCCCCAGTACTGGCTTGATTGGTGGTGCCTCCAAAACCTTTGCGAGATTGGAGAGAGGGAAAAAACAATGGAGGCAATTCAAAACCAGTGTAAGTTCAGGCTCACAGTATAGATCTGAAATGAGAGATATCTCGAAAGGGACTTTAAGACATTTCATTATACAAGTAAATGAATAGGTTAAACATCTGTCAATACATGAAATGGCTAGATTGCACTTAACATCCATCCTGACCAGCAGCTAGATTTACCTAGAAACAGAGGACAAAAGTTTGTTTTAATAAGCATTTTATGCCACTTGCAGCACACTTAGATTATAATATAAGTGCCGAAGATTAGAAGTACTACAAGAGAGAAACAAACACACTAAGAATGAGAGACAAGAATGATAGATGTGGTAATAGGAAAGAAAGAGCAAACAACATCAGAGCACCTTCCAATCACCCCCAAAGAACAAAGGTAGCACTAAAACGAGCAGCAAAGGAAACAAAAGTGCCAACCACCAACCACCCACAATTCAAGGAGGGATTCCTATTCCAGATTGTACAGGAATAAGGCTGTAAACAATTTTTTTAATGACAAAGACACTGTACCAGAAAACGCAGGCTTTTGACCTCCAAAACCTCCACTTGTGGCTGGTGAAGAAAACAGGGAGCTTCCACCTGTATTGGCTTGACTGGTGTTGCTGCCAAATAGGCCACCAGAGGTGTTTGGTGTTCCTCCAAAGGCTGCTGAGTTTTAAAAAAAAATAAAAGTGGGCAGTTTAAAGGTGAATCCACATCATTAGAAATGAAAGGTTACCAACATCAGAGAAATGGTGAAACACCAAACAAACAAAAAGAGCCCCCCCCCCCCCCCCCCCATCAGTACAATTCTGCTTGACAGAAATAAAACTGCATCAGACAATTCAAATCTTAATGATGAGACCCCGATGCAGTCTATTACAGGTCATGTAAGAAGGTAAGCTATCTAGATGCAGCAGAAATTTCCACTTTATTTTCTAAAAACATTCAAGTCATGGATGCGAACAACACGGGTACAAACAAAACATGAAAATTCCAGTAATTATGAGGGGGGGGGGGGGGGGAAAAAGCACATTAAATTTAATGGCATGGCAGAAAATAATAACTAAAAGCTTACAAAAGCCTCCACCGCTCTGCGGTTGCCCAAAGCCTGTGTTGGTCTGGCCTCCAAAAAGCCCCCCACCAGTAGCTCCTGTCGACCCGCTGGCCCCACCCCCGCCAAACAAGCCAGAGCCGGCAGGGGCCGTAGAGCCAAAGGTACTGCCGCTTCCAAATCCTCCAGCAGCTGTGCAAAAACAAAACGGGTGAAACAAAAAGTAGGGACTGCGGTACTAAAGAAAAAACAACAACCCAGGTGCAATCATGTTTGAACGTTCATAAAGAGAATACAATTTTTTAAAATCTAAGCTTACCACTGTCTACCGTGTCAACAGATACACTGTGACACTACTGAACAGACCCCAGTACAATAAACCTTACATTCCCCGATGACATTGGACTCAACAAAATACCGTGAAATTTCTTTCTCATCCTCTGTTGCCTTTAAGCGTTGTCAAGGAGAGATATAGTTCTCTATGGTAGGCCAACTCTGCAGCTCTTTCAATTGGGATGTTATAGTTTCCAAGGGTTCCCTTGATTCCCTCAATACATCTCTAGCGTGGTCTTACCTCTTCCTTAATAAACAGAGTACTTAGTGTTTATAGGCTCCCGAGGTTGGCTGGCTGGCTAAGTGACATTTATAACAGGTGGCCAAACTTCATTTTTTTTCTTTTCTATGAAATGCAGGCAGGAATCCGTGCCAATAGTTGCTTCTACATTTTCATTTCTTTGCCTGTCTGGTCTCTTCTTGTAATGTTCAGGATTTTGCAGAAACATTTAATCTAATCTCACATGCAGAGATTTTTCTTTCATGGGTTTTTACTTCATGTCCAGGCCTAGCACTGGTAGCATAAGATTGATATGAATATTGAAGTGATCAGCTAGCTATCCCTTTGTGTCCATGGAGATGTTTGGGTGAGATTAAAAAAAGGGGTGTGAACTGACAGGTGAGTGTGACCAAATCCTAAAGCAGTAAGAAAGCTGGGGCCAAAAAAATTAGCTCGCAGCTCAAACTCAGTGATGCTTTGTTTAGGTATTTTTCTCCCGGAGAAAGAAAATCCAACACAAACATTGCTCTTTCTTTAGCAAAAATGACGATCACGCATGGATGATTAACAGCTAAGCGAAAGTGTCAAATCAATGTAATACATTTGATCATTTCACATCAAGGTTGAAAACAAAGGTGAAGAAAAGGTGTGGTGTTAATATCCACCAGCCTCATCCAGATATTAAAATATATAAAAACTAGAATGCTCACACTTTGTTCATTTCTGGTAAAAATAGAAGAATCACACCATACTTCTTTCTCTCCCTTTTAGCGTGAGAGTGATTCTTCACTGTGTGAAAGATTTTATGTCATTTTTTCTTTCAGATGACTCGCCAAGGTTTGGAAAGACTCACTGTATGCAAGAGAATCAATTAAGACAGACAAGACCAACAATGTGTCAGTGTGGTAGATCCAAAAAATGTATTCAGTGTTCAAGAAAACTCTCTTCTCTTTTGAAACTAGAAAAGGAAAAAAAACTGTTCAAAATGAAGCTTCACTAGAAGGAGGGGATATATATCATATACGTGGAAACGTCAATTTGAAAAATATACATGACTAAATATATTCTTTGCTTTCATTGATTCACCAAAATTAGAAACACCACCTAGGGAATGCTTAAAATGTGAGGTTCAGCGTATAACTATGGTGGCTGCACTTGAGCGACTTTGTCAACAATTCTTAAGAAACCTCACCCAATAAGGTGTTATAGTATAGTTGTTACAAAAGAAGCAATCTCCATTCTGAGCATCGGCATCGCCTTCTCCCCTTAATTGAAATACAAACAAAATTGCACACATTTGCATTCAGTAGTAGATTTTCTGGCTCAGTAAAGAAAATTTTTTCCTTTTTTCTCCGAGATGAAATTATAATTGATTTGAAATCAAATGAAGTGAAAAGAATCTTCTCTTTACCACATAACAATTGCAATTGACAGAAATAAACAAGAAATTAGGAGCTTTAGAGTTTTATGGTTCTGTTGCAGAAGGGTTACAAAAAAAAGGAAAAGCTACAATCATAAAGTCTGCTTGTGCAGAGAGACAGAAAGACAAATGATACTCACATGAGCCAAAGTTTCCAAAGGAGGCTGTGTGCACGAGAAAAACAGAACAAGACAAGAAAAAGTAACTACCAAATAGAAACAAAATTAAAGCAAGCAATAAAAAGTGCAAAAAGAATATAAAAGTATAAACAAGTATTTGATTTACATATATACATGACAAAACCTTCCCCAAAGCAAGAAAAAAAAAAAAGTACTTCCAACAAGAACTAATTACTAAAATAAAACATGTTTAAGTAAAATTCAAACATTCAATTTGAAACTACACATTAGACGTGTGTAATTACTCATAAGATATATATGGGATAAATGAAACCAAAAACACAGGTCCCATGGAAGAAAATAACCATAAATAACATTAAAATTAAAACATTATACCAGCTTTTCACACTTACACATTGAGGTTCCGAAACTACTAAATGCTGCAGACTTGTTGGCACCAAACATTTTCAGGTTTATCAAGCTCTCTCATCAGGCATGTGCTGAAACAAAGAACATCAATCATAAACTGTTAACACACTGCAATGTTCATCACTAGTTCAGAATTCTTTTTAAAAAACAGAATGACCTGCATTCATTAGATAAATAGTCATCATCATCAATGCCTTTCACCCCTGGCAGGGTATAGGCCACATACAAGCTCCTCCCATTTATCTCTGTCCTGAGCCATCCTTCCAAGTGAGCTTCATTTCTCTCATATCCCTTTCCACGCATCTCCTCCATGTTTCCCGTGGCCTACCCCTGCCTCGTGCTCCCTGTGGGTACCACTGCAGTGACTGTCTTGTGAATTATAAATAGTAGCAGAACAAAAAATGACCTGTGTATCTTATGTGAAACAACTATAAAAGAATTACACATAGTAAAAAAAAAAATACTCAGGTTCTGGCACAGGCTCATGTCAATAATATACCTTTATAAAAACTTTCTGCACTTATTTTCACATAAATAACAATGCTAGAAAGTTTCACCCTGAGAAGAGCAGCAAGGCAAGGGAAACTGAGCAGTTACCTTACTTTTTGCAAGAAAAACCCCCCAAGTCTTTTCGACCCCAAAATGCCACTTTGGACATGCATAAAGATTGTCGTGTTACAAGTTACATTCTTAATTTTAGTTGGGGTTTTTTTTGTTGTGATTATGAGACTGACGCGCTACCTCCCGCGCTACCGAGGCCTAGTTTTAAAAAAGCAATTATTAAATCACAGAAAACCAATGAGATACCATACAGGTTTGACAATTGCTTCAAAATCAGTTTTGAGTCACAGACAGTTCAGAATGATAGAACTAATAATGACGCGGTGGCAATTGACAAAAATTTACGGTAGTGTCAATTGCCACCGAGAGAAGCGGTGGCAATTGACAATAATTGACAGCAGCCTCAATTGCCACCGAGTGAAGCGGTGTCAAGTCTGACAACAACACTATCTTTAGCTTTCTATTCAAACTGTGTGTCTAATGGGTCAATTTGTTCTCTACTAATTTCATTGGACGAGCATCTAGTCTCTAGAGAGCCTACAGTACCAACTTGTGTTTTCAATGAGACATAGGCCTAGATCTAGGCTAGCCTTAGCCTACACTTCGGTGTAGAACCAACACAGGCAATTCTTGAAGTAGAAGGTCACAAACGCACACAAACTCAAGCAGAAATTCATTTTATATCGGGGACCAGTCATAAATCCAGGGGATGGGGGTCAGAAAAAGACACACACACACTCGAACACAATAAGCTAGATCTACTCACCAACGCAAAAGAGCTCAAATTTACTCGGATGCAATTGACAAAGCCATAAATTATAATCGCGCCCGACTCGTCGACTTAAAAACAAAAGTGTTCGTTTTCATCCACAATAGGCACCCCGCCGTACAGTGGAACTCGGATTCAACAAGGTCGCCAGGCCTGACCTAAAATTTAGTTGAATCCGAGTGTTCATTATAGCAAACACGAGGTTTTGTGTAGAGGCACTGAGCAAGTAATTTATAAATTCAAGTCACAAGTAGTGCCTGAAATGCCTGCATATTATTATTATGAGCTGTATAAAAAAAGATGGATTCGTCCAAATGTGCACGCCTGTGTCATTTCGATTGTCTGAGTTGCTGGGTAGAGACTAGCATTATACGGCAACTTTTAATTCCACAGACCACGAGCACAATTCATTACATAGATCTACATCAAGACCAGTTTATCATTGTAATAATGATCAGTTGCCGAGGGTAAAAAAAAGACTGATGCGTTGGTATAGAATCTGCGACGTTCAACGGTCAGTCACACGTGTGCAGACCGCCCATCCAACCCCGACTCACGTGCGTGCCAACAACGCAAGAAAAAAGACCACTGATTGGTCGTATGCAATCGGCTAAGTGAATAATGGGTCACGATGCAGGTGCAATGGAAGGTTTCTGGGAACGGAGTGTCTACGTACACGGTAACCGGGCACCTAGCCTCAGTGTCTACCAGTGTAGCCATCCCCACCCCTCCCTCGACAGCACCTTTAAAAAAAATATCAATAATACAATTCCCCCCATTCCGGAGCCCTATACTTCGCAGCGCACAGACTTTGAATGAACTTTGGTGACCCCAACCGGTACTCACAATGTGAAGCATATGCACAGATTCACTGACAGGCAGGTCACGATGGCGAGTTGGACAAGACGCTTGTATGACTTTCTTTTTTTCAGCAAATGGCAGCACAGGATAAAATATATTGATTTATTTTCATTCTGGTTACCGTGTACGTAGATACTGAGGCTAGGAGCCCGGTTACCGTGTACGTAGATACTGAGACTTGGTGCCCAGTTACACTACAGTGTACGTAGACTACCGTAGACACTCCGTTCCGGGAATAGAAAGTTTGCTCCGTGAGAAAAATGAGAGCGAAGCCACATGCGGGCTGTTCACCCCGGAAGCGACCTTGTTGAATCCGAGCTCGCTGTGATTTAAGTGCTCGTTGAATCCGGGTTATTTTTTATTGATTTTAAAGAAAAAAAAACCAAACAGGGAATAGATTCTAGAGATATCTAGTCTAGATTTCTTTTTCTAGATCTATCTCATCTCGTTGAATCCGAGTTCCACTGTATTAGTTCCACTGTATTAGTAGATTTAAGGTATTATTGTATTAGATCATGTGAACTGTCAACACCTTAGCCTTGGCCGGAACCGCCTCTCTCATATTCACATTGAGGCTAATAAAATAGGAAGTGATTATTCACACCGGGTGCGCCCATAAGATTTTATTTTATTCACACCGGGTGTGTGCATAAGAAAATTATTCACACCCGGTGTGCGAATAAGAAATGATTATATTCGCACAGGGTCGAGCCTACGTTGATTTTGGACCTCGTTTGTCACACCCCGGTATCCCACCTTTTGGCAAAGGCTTTAAATGTTAAAACAACTGGACACTAGATCTATATCTAGTATAACTTGTTTCACTCATCTCTCTCTCTCTCAAGGTGCAAGGAAAACAAAAAACGAAAAAAAAAAGAGATTCGAGTCATTATCATTGACACAATACACAACTTGAATTCCAATTTGTTATTTGAGAAGTTGTTGTTTTTTTGTATCGCATTGCACAATTAGAATTAGATCTAACCTATCCCTACCAAAGATAGATATGTAAGATTGTTTACTCAGCCCGAAAAGTGTTCGCAGAAGTTAGCGCATTGCTTCAGATGTCGCTGGAGTCTTTGTTTTGAAGCTCTCTAGAAGAAGAATAGGATTTATAAACACAGTCTGTTAATTTCACTTTTGGAAGAGGGGCTATTCTCACCCGGGGTGAGAACAGAAATACGATCGACCTCTCACCCCGGGTGAGACTTGCCACCGTAGGCTATTCTCACCCGGTGTGAAACAAGACCTGTTTTTCCTAATTTCGGAATACTTTCTATCGATGTGGATGATCAAATGGATAAAGGCAAAGAAAAGATTACGTTGTAGCACAAAAGTAAGCTAATTTTATTGACTACAAAGATGCTACATGGCTATTTCACTTTTCGAATCGAGCCGAACTACCGGGGTGAGAATAGAGATGGCCTTCACTTTTATTGTTTTTCACACAAGCAGGGTCTATTTGCAAAGTCCGCACTATTATTTGAGGACACTTTTTTATTTGGCTAGATCTATCTATTCAAAAAGAGGAGTGAACTATCTTGTTATCCATGATCTTTGTCCCTACACGAATGAGGGGGGGGGGGGGGGGATGAGGAAATGCTAGCCTAGATAATTTCCATCCTTCTTTTGAAACGCCCCTGCCAATAATATTTTGTAGATCTAATCTAGATCTAGATTCACACACCCTGTGACCTGTGCACATATAATTTCATAGTATTCTTCACGGCCGTCGTTATTCGGACTCGAGTCCGAATAAAAAAAAATGTTATTCGGACTCGGGTCTGGAAAAAAGAAAGTGTCTTCGTTCTATAGATCTAACGTTCAGTGCTTCCAATTTTCCGCCATTTTTTAGTTTCCCCCACACCTTATCTGCCGATCCAATGCCCGCCGCCTCATTGATACGCCTCCCCCCCCCCCCCCCCCCCCACGTTTCCCACTTTCTTTGTTGTAGAAAAAGGTAAAATTGAAGATTAGCAGACCACCTGGCATATTATGAGCTGTGTAAAAAAAAAAAAAGACCGATTCATTCAAATACACAAGCCTGTGTCATATCGATTGTTTACCACAAGAAAAAGTAGTGTTGCTGTGTAGAGTAGAGCTGAGCATACGGCAACTTTTGATTCCATAGACCAGCGCACAATTCATTACGTAGATAGATCTACGTCAAGACTAGCTTATTATTGTAATGATCAGTTGCCGGGGGGGGGGAAAAGACCGACGCTTTTATGCGACGTTAAAGCTGATAGTGCCCCCCCCCCCACCATCCTCCCCGACACGCACACAGCCACACGTGTGTGTGCAGGCCGCCCATCCGACCCCGACACATGCTAACGAGCCATCTTTAACTTTAATTGCTTCTGATGACCTCTTGATAAATAAACATTTATTAGAAGCGCTATAACTTTTCAGGCCGGCCTCAAATTCATCATAAGATTAAAACTCGGCTCCTGCACAAAACGCCTTTTTGCCCGAAGTGATCCCGGTCTCTACCCAGCCTGAGGCGAGTCACGAGTGAGGCAGGACAGGAAGCCGGATTCACGAGTTACAGGAAGTCGGAAGTGATGTCATGCTGGACAAGAATCAGAGTCCGAATAACATTTTTTCATATTCGGACTCGAGTCCGAATAATCACTTCGAAACTTTCGATTCTTCACACACACCCTGTGCGAATAACATCTCAAAGTATTCACACACCCTGTGCGAATAAAATTTCACAGTATTCACACACCCTGTGCGAATAAAATTTCATAGTATTCACACACCCTGTGCGAATAACTAAGCCAATAAAATAAGACTCAATTGTACATGACCATCCCATGGTGTATTTTCATCATGACGTATGAGAGTAAAAAATCAATGTGAAATGATTGAAATGAAAGGGTTCTAAAATTGAGAGGCCTAGAATGTACCATGCTAACTGCTTTACATTACAAGTCAAAGACATGGGCAAGGTGCAAGCTGAACTTGGAAAAAAAAACCTCATGATATGATTTGATTCAATTCAATCGACAATTTGTAGAATTTGAACTTCTTCGTCTTCAGACTGTCAGACTGAGAACATCCTCCGATTGCAAAGGCTTGTAGATCTACGTTCCAAATCCACTAACAAACTAGAATCTAGAGCTCTTGACACGATATTCACCCAACATACCTTGAAAGAACTGCCTTTACGTCCTCGGTGATTGAACTTATAAAAAAACAATATAGATCTAAACTTAGCTGCCTGTAACCAGTCAGAAGTAGATTTAGGTCCAGGCGGCCGCGCTCGCCATTGAAAATTGAAAAGGGAGAGAACTAGGCCTATTCGATATAAATATGGCGGCTGTCTAAGATTTCAAGCATGGAATCATTTGTAAATAACGTATTATCCCTTTGAAAATCTTTAACTTAGAAGTGTTAAAGTATGTGATTATCTACAATCAGTCAATATTATAAAATTGTTTTTTAAAATACAGATTCCGTGATTCTGAGAAATAATTACAAAGAATCTAAATTTAGTCATTTTGGTCTATGCCAGTTTTTACCAACCCGATCCAGGTTTTAAAATTTACAATTTTCCAAATCCAACCCGAATAACCTTTGACCCATTTCACCTTTCTATTTTCAATGCATGTGATCATCGCAAAAATAACTCTACTACGCCCCTTCCGGATTGAATGTTGTTGAAGAACAATATCTAGAAAATCTACTATCACTTCTCTGCTAGCCGTTCGAACTTCGAAGAAATTTTTCTGAAGGATCACTTTGCTCTTGGTTTGGATCTAGATCTAAGGCCAACAGTATGGAGGTAAATTGGTTTGCAGTAGGACGTTCAAAAAGACATCAGCAACGAGCGACCACTTTTAACTTTTTAATAAGGCCTTTCTTTAATAAAGCTGACTTTTGTATGGGTGCGTGTAATAAATTGAAACTGGAAACCTTTCCCAGGAAAAGGAAAAGTAAGAGTCGATGATGTTTCCAGGGAGGCTAGCCCCCCTGAAACTCCACCACTGTTGTTATAGCTAATGGCTAATGCGCATTAGTTCACATGTAAACACAGGGGGTCCACCAAATATCAATCCAGCCCTAAACCTAAACTGTGTGTGTAGTGTCTAGCACTCTAGCTAGATCTAGTTTGTAGCTACGTTCATGGCGCTGTGAATGCAGTCTGCGCTACGTTCACGCCGTCGTGACCGTTGTTGGCAGGCTACGTTCACGGCGCCTTGACCGTAGTTGGCAGGCTACGTTCATGGCGCCCTGAATGCAGTATGCAGGCGCTGTTGAGGCTATGTTCACAGCACTGAAGCTTCGTTTAGACGGAGCGTCCACTGCCGGTTTTAGTACAAGCCGGTGATGACGACTGTGACACATATTTTATATTTTAGCCTGCTTCAAGCATTCCTTCCTATGAGTTGAAGGAAAACGAAGCAGTGATCCTTAACCGCTCGACCATTCATCGTTTTCCCTTACACTGAGCTCTGGCTCAGAGCTCGCCAGTGTAAGGAAAAACGAGAAACTCTCAATTAAGCAACAACGCATTAGGATTGCCTAAAGTCTATATAAACAAAAATGTATACACCTACCAAGATGTTAATTGACCTAGATCTATCTCACATCCACGCAAGACAGTAGACTTGGGCTCACATGGGCCGACAAACGTTCCAGCACTCTCAAGTTGAAAGCGTGCAATTTTGTCTGGGGGCAGTGTGTGTGTGTGTGTGTGAGAGAGAGAGAGAGAGAGAGAGAGAGAGAGAGAAGGTTGGGGGGGGGGGGGGATGGGAGAGAGAGAAAGAGAGAAGGGGAGAGAGAAAAAGGGAGGGAGAGACACAGAGATAGAGTAAAATAGAGAGAGAGGGGGGGTTGGAGAAAGAGAAAGGGGAGAGACAGACAGAAAAAGAGAGATAGAGGGTGTTTGTTATTATTATAATAAGAATAATTGATTCCCATCATTTTCTCTCTGCGTTGGTTCCCAGGCTGTGGCGGTGGGTGGACCCAAATTTGGGTGGGGCATAGGTTGTTTCCACTTCTTTGCCACCAAATAGCAAGCAATAAGAACAAAACAGTGGTGATTTTTCTATACTCTCTGCAAGTCGCGGCATTTTTCATTTTTAGAATCATTCAAACGAGGTGAATCACGTTTGTCTTCCATCTCTTTGTTTAAATTCTTCTGGATGGTGGGGACGAAGCCGTTTCTCCTCCAAATTTCTCTAATTAATTTTCATCAAATGAAAAATTGCCCCAAAAGTGGTTTGATGTTTAATAACTGTTAAATCTCAGCGGCGCACACACCAACATGATCTCAAAGCACTCCATATACCGTCTATGAGCTGGATTAGGATGCGTAGTCGTGGAAAGTACAACATAACCAAGGTCCAATAAACTCACTGTTTCTCTGGGGGAGGAAAGTGTGTCGTAAACTTTCACTCTGACATTGTCAGGGCTAGGAGAGCGTGAGCCCCTCTGTGCAGTGTTATTTTTAACAGTTTTCTGCCTTTTTACATGAGGGATTTTATTATGGAGGGGCAGTGGGGATGGGCTCGTCTTTTGCTGAGCCCTAGAGACATTTTCTTTGCTGTTAGGTTACTATAGTTGTAAGCGGTGACAACAGTGATTGGGTAAACGAGCTAGCCACCAAGTTGATTACTCTGTGTTCGTTGCGTGCGATCATAACAGTTTCAACTGCTTATTTCGTTATTTTCATTTGTTTTGGGATAGAGCTGGGGGGTGGGGAGGGGGGCTCAAGCCCATGAGCCCTTCTCTACCCACCGCCACTGTTCCCTGGCTGACCCGGTTCAATACAGTCATTCTTATACACATTTTATGACCAGTCCCATCTACCGAATCCCACCTTCTGTGTCCCATCTCTCACCTCGTGTTTCCCATTATAGGCCTACCGTATCCAATTTTCCATATTATAATCCCATACCCCGACTTTAATTCGGTAAGGGCGCTTCGTTTTCCTTCATCTCATGGGATGGAACGCTTGAACCTGGCCAAAATATTAAATATACGTCACTGTCATCACTGACTAAAACCAGCTGACTTAAACCGGCAGTGGACGCTCCCCTTAACGTCTTCACTGCCATGTGCCCGCTGATTCGGCGGGCCTATGATGAAGTCATTTTTAGTGTAATTTTCCTCTTTTTAAAGGGTCAAAACTGTGTCACGGCTAATCCTCAGTAGTCTCCCGTGAATCTGAGCGTCATTTTCATTGTTTTGAAGAAGTGAAGTGTTGACGTTCTGAGTTGTGTACGTTTTTTTTTTGTTGCTTTTCGCAATGGCATCCAACAAACCAGTCTATCGACCTTCCTTTTTAGCTGCAAAAGTTCTGGACGAAATTATGAATGACTGTAACAGTGATGATAATGATTTCAATTGAGTTTCTGAGTTAGGGGCTCTATGTGACGCTTGTAGTAATTGAAGCAATTTTCCCCGGCACAGCTATGTAGCTCATAGCTGGCAGTGAAGGGGTTAAACGAAGCTTTAGTGCTGTGAACGTAGCCTCAACAGCGCCTGCAAACTGCATTCAGGGCGCCGTGAATGTAGCCACTGCATTTTAAAAATTATTAATATTATTGTTCCTCGTGAATTTAGCTACAGCTAACAATAATTTCGGCCTTCCATATGGAGCGCCACCCACCACCCCTACAAACACAATTTATAAGAAGAGACCTAACCCTAACCCAAACCCAACCCCAAGCCTAAACCGTAACCCTAAACCTACCCCAAACCCTACCCCTATTTCTACCACGGTAGGCTACTACTTAAGAATGTGGGTTCCATCTGTTGAATATCAGTCATCTTGTCACACCCCAAATCGACAATGTTGAATGGAGACAGTCATTTTGTAGCGAGCACACTTTTGCGAACATCAAACGTACATTGTCATGGCAATCGCAAATCACGATTTTTGGGTGAGGGTTGGGGGGAAGTGTATGGAAGGTCGGGAAGGGAGACAAGCGGATAATTACAGAACATATAGAGTACACCATTGGCCGATATTTATAGTAACAGCGGTCTTGTTTGACCTCGCAAGGGGGATGCCCACCGAAGCGTCACCTGATCATGATTATAAAAATAGTGATGATTTTGCGAAGCTTCTTCTTCTCTATTTAAGTAGTGTACAGCTTCAGAATCAATCTGGGCAGAAGAAGAGTGCTGCACAATCACAGAGAACAGAACCGAAAAGTTCTGCAAGTTGCAAAGAAAATCTAAGATTTAATCCGAGTCTGCAGGCTGCCGTCGTGCGGTCGTGTTGCCACCATGACTGACAGCAAAATGGGAATCCCTCAATGACACCAAACAAGATGTCTGTCACTACTATAAATATATCGGCCAATGGCATTCTCCTGACCTTCTCTAATTATCCGTTTGTGGGGGGGGGGGGGTGCGAGTTGTCATGCCTACCTGATCAGCTACACCGTTCATTAATAATATAGGCCTATTGACAATATTGAAATCTATCAAGTCAGATCAACAAAGTTTTTAAGTAGTATTGATGAAAGGTGTGATTGGCAAGATCCTAACTTTTTGTTAACAATTAAAAATAAAATAGCAAAAATATAAATGTACGGTAACTGAAATTTGTTAAAAGCTAGACCCTTACTTTCAAATAAAGCCTTACTAACTTTTTACCAAACATTGTTTTTGCCTTATTTTAAAAACTATTGTTCAGCTATGGAGCAGTTTAGATGAAGATTTAATCTACATTAATAATTTAATATAACTTAAAAAAAGCTTTAGGCTGATCCTCCAAATCTCTACTAGCATAACAATTTTGGAGAGATATAAAAGCGAAGTCATTTCATCACACTTAATTGGGGGGTGACGAGATGACCGTGTGACGAAATGACTGGTTACCCGTCTGTAAGGGGTTGGCATCATCCACACAGAGTAGGCCTACTGGATATCGATACTAACTTCAAAATTATTTCGGAATCGAAGTTTATCCCTACGAGAGCGAGAGATGCTCTGTTATTTTTCAATAGCCTACAAAATGAGCAGTCAAATTTCACTTGTTCTGAACAAGGAGGTTTTCAGGGGGGGGCCACCCCCTGAATTTGACCCTAACTTGATGTTTTTCAATTAGGTTTGATATCTCTCTATCAAAGATCGTACCTCTACGTGTACGATTTTTGTCTCCATGTCGGCACACGCATCAAAAAGTAATCGTCGGTGGAGTCAAGAGCCAAAAGCCACTCTCCATAGTTATAATGTTAAACGGGACTCACATCCTTAAGTAGTACTCCCTACCCCTAACCCCTCCACCCCTCTGTTCTACTCTTTCTCGTAGTGGTCGCTCGTTATGGAAATCCTCCCAACATAGATATCGAGCTCTTCTACTTCCTATGAAAATGTAGGCCTCTGTCTCCCATGTTTTGTATGTCCAACTTCCCCCATCTCTTATGGTTACAGTCAGTGGAGGTGGGTGGACCAAAATTTGGGTGGGGCTTTGGTTGCTTCCACTTCTTTACTACCAAGTAGCAAGCAATCCTACTAAACAGTACCGATTTTTCTTTAGTCACTACGTAAGCCACAGCATTTTGAGAACCGTTCAAACTAGAGAACAGTCACCTTTTGTCTTCCATTCACTTGTTAATTTTTATAATTTTCCAGCACTTCAAGTATATTCCGTCTATGAGCTGGATTAGGCTGTGTGGTCGCGGAAAGTAGAACGCACCTTACTTAAAGGTCCAATGAGTGCGTAGGTATCTGTGTCACTAGGAGAAAGTGTGTCGTAGACTTTCACCCCATTGTCAGGGCCAGGAGAGCGTGAGCCCTCAGTACAGTGTTCTTTTTTCCAGTCCTCTACCTTTTTACTAGAAGATTTTCCTTACCGAGGAGCCATTGGAATGGGCTCATCCTGTGCTGAGCCCTTAAAGACATTTGATTAACAGTTAGGTTACTATAGTTGTGAGTGACAACAATGGTTGGATAAAAGCGAGCAAGCTGCCAAGTTGATCACTCTGTGTTCATTGCGTACAATCATAACATTTTTTAAGTGTTCATTATTTAAGAAACCATTTACTTTGGGATAGGGGGGGGGGGGCCTCAAGCCCTAATTGAGCCTTTCACTACCCACCGCCTTTGGTTACAATGTTTAATGCTTGCATGCCTGAGGCTCATCACCTGAATATTAACTCTATTAACCTCTAGTAGACAATGGGAGCGTCCAATGGAACTCGGCCAGTCCCCGATGGATGGTCCCAGTACAATGTCCGATCAGATCCCAGGGCGCATGAAGCATTATCAGTTACTGTGAATGCAATCTCTTACAAATCTGAATAGAGTTATTTTGACTCGAAAACGACTTCCTTTTTCAGTTTGACTCAGTTTTAGCTATTTCATGAATATTTTTGCGTGTGTATTACCCGCTACATGTTTCACAAAATCTGGGAAACATTGTCAAAGTGTGAAAAATAATTGCATGGTTAAAGAGTTTAAGATGATTGATGTAAGAGTTATCATGTTAAGATTGGACGTGCAGAAAAACTAGCAATTACCTGAGAAGAATATCTAAAACTGGCATGGGCAAACTAAGACCTGCTGGATCTTCGAGTCGACCCTGTAAATTTAGGGATTAATAATGAATGCAGCCCATAGTCAGTTGATAATTAATTTTAGAAAATAAAATTGTCTGTCTTCAAAATTAAAGTAAATAGTTTCCAGGCCTGTTGGTAGCGAGGTCTAATATAATGTGTATGAATTCATTTGATTTTATTATTTTAAAAAGAATGTATTTATTCATTTAAAATTTATTCATTCATTCACTTTCACATCACTTTTTGCAGTGTTTGCTTGAAAAAAAAAAGGGTAAATCTCCCCCTCCGCCAAAAAAAAAAGTCGTACTGGGTATCAATGAAGTACAGTTTATTTTTAATAGTGTTTTATTTTCTTAAATCCTTTCCTTTTCTTCATTTTCTGTACTCCCCCCCCCCCCATCTCTCTCTCTCTCTTTCTTTCTCTCCCCCCCCTCTCTCTCTCTCTCTCTCTCTCTCTCTCTCTCTCTCTCTCTCTCTCTCTCTCTCTCTCTCTCACACTCTTTTTTCTTTCTTGCTCACACACATGTAGGCATACACATAGTCTCTCTCTCTCTCTCTCTCTCTCTCTCTCTCTCTCTCTCTCTCTCTCTCTCTCTCTCTCTCTCTCTCTCTCTCTCTCTCTCTCTCTCTCTTTCCTTAGATTACTTTCTAAGTACATGTTCTTTATTCAGACACCCTCTCCCAACATAACATTCAATGATTTACAAAGTGTCAGGCGAAGCTACTGCAACAAACAAAACAAAGTAACATTTTCGCTCTTGGAGACAAAGCAAAAACACACCCCAAATCCCACTGCTAACCCAAACAAAAAATGAAACGAAAAACTAACAATAAAAAAGAGCGGCTACAATTCCAACAACAGCACCAGGAACAACAATATCAATGAAACAACCATAAATAAAAAATCACAACCATAAGGAGAGAGTAAGAGAGAGAGAGACTGAAAAAGAGACAGAGAGCGAGAGAGATGAAGAAAAAGAATTACGTATGTACTAAGCCTCAATTTTTTATTGTTCATTTTTATCTGTAGTATTGGTTGCATGAGTTCAAGAAATATTATGTTGACGTTCAAATTCTAGATATTCAAAAGAGCAAGAAAAGATAAATGGTATTATAATTGTTAAAAGAATTAAATCGATTTTTCTTCTCTCTTTTAAAACATTGCATTCTAGGCCTAGCACATTTTAACAGCTTACCAACAATATAATAACTCAGTGTGTCTGACGTCTGTTGTCAGTTTTAGTCTCACTTTTGAGAGTTGGGTATTTCAACAAATTGACCCCATTCTCTCCTGCTTTCTGCCAGTGAGATATTTGAAATATCTCTTAAATTAATCTGGCCCGCGATTTGGACGCGCTTGCCTGTGCCTAATCTAGACAATGTTTCCTTTGTGACCATTGTCAGCTCATATGGGTGATTGGTGTGGTGGGTGCGCTGATGTGGTTTGCACCTTCTTTCCTGTCAAACATCAATCGTCCGTATTTTTCCTTCTTTTTTGTGCTTGTAACACCTCTTCTAATCTTAGGCACTCATGTGATCGCATTATTGTAAGTGCTGTTAAATGCTTACTGAAACAATTGTTTGCTCATTGTATATTTTATCGTAGGATGATGATACAACTGGGCCTGCTGGACAAGTGAACAACTTTGACAACCAAGAAGCGAACATGCCTCCCCTTCCTCTATACAAAGCGACTGTTACCGAAGCAATAAAGCGCGGAGAGAACATTATGTTCACCATAAATGCCTCGAAGGCGGCTGAGGAATCAGGATGTGTGGTTTTGCGGCAGCATGAAGATATTGAGTGGCTTCATCATAATTTGGTGACCGGAAATGCTACAGAGGGCGTAATCGTAAGTTTATTTCTTTGATCTTGTTGTGTGCAGTCGCAAAGTGGCCCAAGAAGGTTCTACTTTTTTACTATCTCTCAGTTGTTTCTTCTTATCTGTCATGCCATATCTAATCTCTAAATGATAATTACTATAAATATACTTCTCGTTCTCTCTCTCTCTTGCCCTTTTTAACTCCCAGTGGAGACAGGCCATCAACAGCATTACTCCAGCAAAGCCTGTCCTGAGCATCCTTTTCTATCTGTTTCCATGATGCCCCCGCTTTTTCAATTTCCGCTTGTACCGCTCGCCTCCATGTCATCTTTGGTCTTCCCTTCTTACATTTTCTTTGTGGGTTCCACGTTAAAGCCTGCCTGATGATGCTTGTTGGGGGTCTTCTCAGGGTGTGTCCTATCCATTTCCATTTCTTCACCTGTATGTCTTCCTTTACTAGCCTTTGGCTTGTTCTTTCCCACAGTTGAGCATTAGTGACTCGATCATACCACTTGATCCCCACTGTCCTTCGTAGGCATCCATTTACAAAGCTCTGCTGTTTCCTTGCTGCTGATGCTCTGAGCCTCCATGTCTCTGAACCATATAGTAGAACAGTCTTCACGTTTGTTTTGAAGATCCTCATCTTGGTGTTCAATCCCAGTTCCTTAGACTTCCATATATTCCTGAGAATGATGAATGCTGCTCTTGCCTTTTGGATTCTCGTTCACTCAGAAAAAATGTTGTTGTTGTAGAGTTGTATCTGTTTTTGTCATTGCTGATGTTGTTGCTTTACTGTTGTTGTTTCAGTTTTGTTATTATGCCTCGTGTTTTTGAACTGTTGATTCTTTCTAGCCCATGCTAGTGTGGCAAAGGTCCCAGTTCCTGAACTGCAAATTAGCTTTTTTTTCTTTTTTTTTCTCGTTTTTGGAGCTAAAAATTGCGAACCCCATGCCACGCCTTGATCACTAAAATATGATACTGACAGTACCATGTATAGTTTTACCCCGCTGCTTTTCAAAAGAGCTCTAGGGAAATGGCAAAAAAAATTCTTTGTGGTACCACATTCTCCCCCCCAATTAGTATGTATAGTATGTGCTGATAAAAGGTACCTAGATTAGTGCTCCTCTAGATTTTTTTAAATGTCAGATCCCTCTTTCGGTACTGAAGACTCTCACTCTCAGGTCATAATTATTTTCTAATTATCAGATAACACATTAATTTGTCGCCAAATTATGTGTATAAGATAAATTTGTTGATGTTTTGTATCATGTATTTCCTTATGGCTGACCCGTTGTTATTAAAGCATCTCTGTCTCTCTTGCATCTGACTTACAAAATAAAGTGATTTTATTCCGAGTTTGACAAAGAAACTTGTCTTGTGTGCCAGGTCCTGCTTCAACTTATTCAGCCTCTCTTATATTAAAAGATTGAGAATGGGTGGTTGGTGGGTGCTCTGGTATGATTTGCACCTTCTTCCCTATCAGACATCTATTGACCTTATCTCTCCTCCTTCTTCTTCTTTTGTTTGTATTTACAATCTGGTAACCCCTCTAATTTTCAGCACTCATGCAACCTGATTGTGTTTCAAGTGCCATTAAAATCTTACTAAAACTAAAATGAGATTTTTTTGTCCCAAAGCATTTGGACAAACTGGCTTGTGTTTACTCAAATGCCATACATATCCCATTCTGCGGGTAAAGCACCTATTTTTACTTGAAGTGATTATGAATAATAATATGTCTATTTTGTGTTTTCGTCTGCCAGATCCCACCATTGCCAGTCAAGCCCCTCTCTGATCCCAAGAGTGCTGAATCGATGTCTCGCAAGCACCTCGGAGATAACACAAAAGTGATGAGAGGGGACCAGTTTGAAGGAGACTGCAAGGCTGTGCAGAAGTAAGGATGCAGACTTCTTGTGTGTGTGTGCGTGTGTGTGTGTGTGTGGCGGGGGCAGGGGGTGTTGGTGTGCATGTGTGTGTGTGTGTGTGTTCGAGGGA